>NC_053490.1:485577485-485701952 GCF_905171775.1 Rana temporaria
TCATTGTTTTAGCTTACAAAAAGCAATCCCACAAATATTGGTGGTCGGTGGCAGTTTAGTTGGGGGTGAACTTGATGACCCCCAACCAATAACAGATCAACCTCACCCGCTGATTGGCGAGGAGGAAGACTTGTGTCTTTTTTTCAACCTGACTTATGCCGCGTACACACGATAGGTTAAACCGATGAGAATGGTCTGATGGACCGTTTTCATCGGTCAAAACCGATTGTGTGTGGGCGCCATCGGTTATTTAACCATCGGTTAAAAAAAAGCAAACTTGCTTTAAATTTAACCGATGGATTCCTAACCGATAGGTCAAAACTGATCGTTAGTAGGCACAACCATCGTTTAAAAATCCATGCATGCTCAGAATCAAGTCGACGCATGCTTGGAAGCATTGAACTTCGTTTTTTTCAGCACGTCATTGTTTTTTTCGTCACTGCGTTCTGACACGATCGTTTTTTTTAACCAATGGTGTGTAGGCGCGACGGACCATCAGTCAGCTTCATCGGTTAACCGATGAAAACGGTCCATCGGTCCGTTCTCATCGGATGGACTGATCGCGTGTACACGGCATTACTATGTAACTATGTGGACACGTCACTAAAACAATATTCTGACTGTTATACTAGAAAATATAAGAATGGCTGATGATGGATTTAAAAACTTGACTATATACAGTACAAAAGCTTCGGTATATTTAATGGGCCCTCTTTACATTCAGGGCCCCCATGCAGCAGATAAGCGGTAGAACAATAGGTTTCCCTTGAACAGGAAACACCTCCGTCAATATACTTTACAAGAGAAAGGAGAGTGATGTGACAATATACATACTATAGTGCTTTTAAATATATTGTGCAGAATAAATGACACGTTAGTGAATTTTATTGGAAGTGAGGTGCGCCCTGTGCATTATTCTAAAGTGTAATGATCTAACCACACAGTATTTATGAAATACCATTAGTGCCATCCTATACCCTGTAATGGGAACACAGCACTGAGAAGCCTCCGGAACAGAGAACGAGTCTCAGGAGATGTCAGTGAGAAAATTGATCTCCCGTCTCAGTGGATTTTCACTGTCTGGTTCCTTAACAAATTCCACAGTGACAGCTGTGCTGCAATATTAATGTTGTATGGGCCAGGAACGCTCATTCTGTCATGTTACATAACAGGAGAGACACAGAACACAAAGAAATAGGGAGCAGAATGGCAGATCCACGGGTATGAGGAAGAGCTGTGAATAGCGATATTTCGTTTTCCACCTATTAAATTCCTAAATGGAATGCATTGGCCTCAATGTTAAGATGTATATTTAGAAGAACAAGAATCTCTTCAATGTGTTTCCTATAATCCTGGTCTCTATGTATAATTTGTCATTTTATATGTATCTGGTAGAACTATACAGTAGGTGCTCATTACACATGCAGGTTCCATAGCTCCCAACTGTCCCTGATTTCGAGGGACTGTCCCTGATTTGGAGCAATGTCCCTCTGTCCCTCTTTCCCCCTCATTTGTCCCTCATTTTGGTCTGATCTATATAGTTGTGTATAAAATGCACTTTTTATCTTTCAAAAGGTGTTTCCCAGTGCTAAACCTTTCATCCAAATGATAAATTGCTGTATTTATAAATTTTAAAAGCTAATATAAAGGAATAATATTGGGGGAAAAAAGGTCCCTTGTTGATTCAATTAACCTTTTTTTTGGTTAATTCTCCTTTAAGGGGTGTGTGGCAGGGGGCGTGTCCTATTTGCTAGTAGGTGTCCCTCATTTCCATCTCAAAATGTTGGGAGGTATGAGGTTCTGCTTTCTGTTTTGCAGTGCTACAAACTGGTCGTCCTTTACTGGTGCTTCTCAAAAACAAGCATTACCTAAAGTGGTTGTAAACCTTTAGTGACAAAAAAAAACACCTGCAAGACAAAGACATAATGAGCTAGTATACATAGTAGCTCATTATGTAATACTCACCTGAGATCGAAGCCTTTGCCGCGGTGCCCGTACACAGCACCGGCTGCCGACATCACTCCCTGAGTTGCTTCCGGGTATCGCGGGCTCTGGTCATGTGATTGGCCGGAGCCGCCATGACATCACTCCCGTGCATGCACGCAGGAGTCGCCGGTAACGGCACAGTCTAACTCAGGGGTGCCCAACCTTTTGAAGAGCAAGGGCCACCTAAGCGACATGGTAACCAGTCGCGGGCCACAATGAGCCGAGTGGGTGGATGGCAGCCAACTCTACTATATAGAGCGCACTCTATTTTTTTTTTTTTTTTACGGATTGAATTGGAGGTAGGCGTTTGTAAGTGGACACAAGTCCAATTGGGTCAGACTGACCATGTCAAATGGGCCTATGGCTCAGTGCAGGTAACCTGCAGGTGCACTGCTCTGCACCTGCGGATCAGTTTGAAAGCAGCCCAGCAACCACTGCAGAACAGATATGCCCATATATACACTGTGATTTTAGTAATAAACTTACCTTTAATAACAGTATTTTATTCTATTCTTTCCCATAGCAGGAGGTCGCGGGCCATATCAGAGGACTCAGCGGGCCACATGTGGCCCCCGGGCCACTTGTTGGGCACCCCCGGAACTGAAGCAACGGCACAACATGCCATTGCTTCAGTGCGCAGGTGCCGATGACTTCAGCACATGCAGACACAGGGGATATCTCCTAAACCGTGCAAGTTTAGGAGATATCCAGGGTAGCTACAGGTAAGCCTTAATATAGGCTTACCTGTAGCAAAACATGTGTAGTAAGGTTTTATAACTACTTTAAAAAGTATAGATATGGAGACACTCCACCCACATATGAAATATGTATCTCTAACTATCCTTTCAATAGCTTGTACCCAAATTGCAAAATATTGGAAATCCCCCTCTGTCCCGAGTCTATCAGAGGTTAAAAAAACAAATCAATGTCATATATAGTTTTGAACGGACAATGGCGTACATTAAAGGCTCCCAAGATCAATATCACAATAGATGGTTAATATGGCAAAAATATAGAGCAAGGCCATAGACCTTATATACTCCCCCCTACAGCAAAACTAAGATCTCCCTCCGTGCACGCAACCCTTTATCTGCTTCATATTTCATTTTCCAGATGGGCTTTTCCACTGGAAGCTATTTTGTTGGTTTTACTATATTACTGTATTTCTTTATTTTTTATTCTTCATTTTTGTATAATATGCTATCTCCCATGAGGAGTTGTTAACGTTTGAATATGGCGATGTATCATTGAATTTGGATATCTATGCTTAACCACAATTTTCTTGCGTATGTGGGAGCAAAAGTCTACCCCACTTAGATTATACATTGTAAGTTTTTTTTTTTATTGTAAATTGTTAACATTCAATGAAAAATTATAAAAAAAAAAAAAGGAGGAAAAAAAACGTGGGTTGTTGTCCAATGTCCATGTGACCAGATGTGATCAGAATTTTTTAGTGTTAAGCCTCGTACACACGACCGAGAAACTCGACGGGTGAAACACATCGAGTTCCTCGTCGAGTTCCTTGTGAAGCCGCCGAGGATCTCGGCGAGCCAAATTTTCCCATTCCCGTCAAGGAAATAGAGAACATGTTCTCTTTTTGGCCCGACGAGATCCTCGACGGTTTCCTCGTCGAAAAGTGTACACACGACCTCGTCGTTTCCTCGGCAACAAAAAAAAAACCCAGCAAGCTTCTTGCTGGTTTTTGCAGAGAAACTCGGTCGTGTGTACGAGGCTTTAGTTTTCCATATTAGGAAAAGGTCGAATGGTATTGGCAACAATTCAAATTCTATGGCCATTTTCTATCTTTTAATGCATAAGATAAGACCCTTTGGGGCTGCTGACCCACCACAGACCACAAACCACCTATGGGCCAGATTCTCGTACAGCGGCGTATCTTTGCGGCGGCGTAACGTATCTGATTTACGTTACGTCTCCGCAACTTAGACGGGCAAGTGCTGTATTCTCAAAGCACTTGCTCTGTAAGTTGCGGCGGCGTAGCGTAAATCGGCCGGCGTAAGCCCGCCTAATTCAATTTTGGAACAGGGGGGCGTGTTTTATGTAAATGTTCTGTGACCCGACGTGATTGACGTTTTTCACGAACGGCGCATGCGCCGTCCGTGGAAATCTCCCAGTGTGCATTGCTCCTAATACGCCGCAAGGACGTATTGGTTTTGACGTGAACGTAAATTACGTCCAGCCCCATTCACTGACGAGTTACGCAAACAACGTAACATTTTCAAATTTTGTCACAAGAACGACGGCCATACTTAACATTGGTACGCCGCACTTACGCCACCATATAGCAGGGGTAACTAAATGCCGGGAAAAGCCTAACGTAAACGGCATAACTGTACTGCGTCGCCCGGGCGTACGTTCGTGAATTCGCGTATCTAGCTGATTTACATATTTCGACGCGTAAATCAGCGTACACACCCCTAGCGGCCAGCGTAAAAATGCAGTTACGATCCGACGGCGTAAGAGACTTACGCCTGTCGGATCTAAGGGAAATCTATGCGTAACTGATTCTAAGAATCAGGCGCATAGATACGACGGCGCAACTCAGAGAAACGACGGCGTATCTGGAGATACGCCGTTGTATCTCCTCTGAGAATCTGGCCCTATGTGTCTTATATTAGGTCACCAGTTGTTTGGCTAGGGTGCAAAATGATTGCAGTGAAATACAAAGCTCCATACAAATATTTATATTTAAAGTGGAACTTCACTCTCATAATCAACATTGATTATTTTTAACGTGAGTGTAAAGATAATTATAAAAAATAAAATAACAAACATCTATACTTACCTGCTTTGTGCAATTGGAAAGGAATTGTACAGAGCGGCCGCAAACCTCCTTTTTTCAGGTCCCCCCCACCGGGCTCCTTGGCCCTCCGCTCTGTCCAGTGCCCCCAAGGGAATGCCGCTTCCCATGGGGGCACTCATGTGAGCTCATACCCCCCGCAACTGTGTGCAAGTGTACCTAGAAGATTTGATGCTGTTTTGAAGGCAAAAGGTAGTCACATCAAATATTGACTTGATTTGGATTTGGATTTTATTAATTGATAAAAAATAAACTATTAACACTTACTATTTCTAAAAGCATTCTTAATTTACAGCATTTTTTTTATAACTGACTAAAACTTTTGCACAGTAGTGTATATATATCTTTTCACCCACCTGCCGATAGGCCGCGTATTTGCATGCTGTCGGCATTCAAATGTAAACACACAGATCCCGGTACTTTTAGGGGAGAAATGACCGATCGTGTGTTCACACAAGGTATGAACACCGATCTCTCTCTTCCAATAGTAAGTCCCATCCCCCCACAGTTAGAACACAGTGAGGGAACACAGTTAACCCCTTGATTGCACCCTATTGTTAAAAAGTGTCCAATTTGTCCGCTGCAATATCGCAATGCCAATAAAAATCGCTGATCGCCGCCATTACTAGTAAAAAAAATAATAGAAAAAAATGCCATAAAACGACTCCCTATTTTGTAGACGCTATAACTTTTTCGCAAACCAATCAACATACGCTTATTGCAAATTTTTTTATATCTTTTTTGAGGGATATTTATTATAGCAAATAGTAAAGAAATATTGCTTTTTTTTATCAAAATGATTTTTTTTGTTTATAGCGATAAAAACCGCAAAGGTGATCAAATACAACCAAAAGTAAGCTGTATTTGTGGGGAAAAATGGACTTTTATTTTGTTTGGGTACAGTGTCGCATGACTGCGCAATTGTCAGTTAAAGCGACACAGTGCCAAATTGTAAAAAGGGCTCTGGTCAGGAAGAGGGTAAAATCTTCCAGGGCTGAAGCTGTTAAAGAGGCAGCCATTTACAACAATCTTACAGACTTACAAGAGTACACTGAAACAGTGACTGCTTACATCAAAAAGTGCATAGATGATGTGACAGTCACCAAAATTATCACCACACTTGCCAACCAGAAGCCACATGCCATTGACAATGATACTTCTCTCCCGGATGCACTCAACCACTTTTATACACGGTTTGAGATGCAGAACCAAACGCCTTCACAAAAACTACCCATATCCCGAAACAACCGGGCGCTCTGCTCTTCTCCAGCCGACATAATGAAGACCCTGTTCCAGATCAACCAACTGAAGGCTACTGGCCCTGATGACATACCTGGACGTGTACTGAAAGACTGTGCTGTACAGCTGACATGTCCTCACAGATATATTTAACATTTCCCCAAGCCAGGCGGTTGTCCCTACATGTCCACAAATCCACCACCATAATTCCAGTGCCAAAGAAGACACCTGTGTCCTGTTTGAATGACTATCGTCCCATAGCACTAACTCCAATAATGATGAAGTGCTTTGAGAGGTTAGTCATGCATCACATTAAGTCCAGTCTTCTAAACACGCTGGACCCATATCAGTTTGCATACCATCCAAACCATTCTATGGACGATGCAGTATCCTCTACCCTCCACCTGGCCCTTACCCACTTAGAACAGAAAGACTCTTATGTTAGAATGCTGTTCATTTACTTCACATAGCTCAGCATTTAATACAATATTTCCTTAGCAACCTATCACTAAATTGAACTCGCTGGGCCTCAACTTGCCCCTCTGCAATTGGATCCTGGACTTTTTAACCAGAAGATCTCAGTCATTCCGGGTTGGCTACAGCACCTTGAGCACTACCACACTGAGCACGGGTGCCCCATAGGGATGTGTGCTCAGCCCGCTGCTCCTCACACAGTTGACCCACGACTGTACTGCTAAGTTCAGCTCCAACCATATCATGAAGTTTGCAGATGACACAACTGTGGTTGGTCTCATCGGCAACAATGATGAAACGCTCTACAGAGAGGAAATGGCACAACTAGTTAAATGGTGTAGTACAAACAACCTGTCCCTTAATGTAAGCAAAACAAAGGAGGTTGTGATGGATTTCAGGAGAAATTCTGTTGATCGCTCCCAGGCCCGGATTTACTCCCTTTGCCGCCCCAAGGCCGGGTCCTTCAATGCCGCCCCGCCTGCGCAGTACAGGAGGGACATTATCCCCCGGGGGACTTTTTCGGCAGGACACTGAAAAGCGGGAGGGGGTGCTGCTGCCGAATATGACATTGAGAACATTTCACCTCCTCTTCCCTCTGTTTTCTCTCCTCTCACCATCCGTGACATGACCTGGGGGGACTCCCAAAATAAAATTTTCCTCTCCTCTCAGCTGCAAAGCCGCCCCTGCACCCACTGCCGCCCGAGGCCTGGCTTTGTTGGCCTTGTCTGCAATCTGGCCCTGATCGCCCCTCCTCCCCCACTGACCATCCGCAGCTTGACTGTGGAGAGAGCCATCAGTACTAAGTTCCTGGGAGTGCACATCTCAGAAGATCTTACCTGGAAAACCAACATCACATCACTAACCAAGAAGGCACAATAACACCTATATTTTCTCCGCCGCCTTAAAAAAGCCAGTCTCCCTCCACCTATCCTTACTACATTCTATAGGGGAACCATTGAGAGCGTGCTGACCAGCTGCATCATTGTCAGGTATGGGAATGGCAGTTCTGCTGACCGCAAGACCCTGCTAGTGAAGACGGCTGAAAAGATTATTGGTGTCTCTCTCCCTCCATCCTGGACATTTTCCATACACGATGCTCAAGCAAAGCTACTGGTATCGTGAAGGATCCTACCCATCATTCCCACAGTCTTTTCCAGTTTTTGCCATCAGGTAGAAGGTACCGGATTATCAAAACCCAGACTATCAGACTACTCAACAGTATTTCCCCCCCAGGCTGTGAGAGCCCTCAACTCCAATTCTCTCTGAAACCTTGTCTACAACTTTTCAACAACCCAGTCAACCCCTGGGTCTACTGGGACCAAAGAGGTACTTCCAGAGGCAGGGAGCGAGCTTACATTCACCCCAGGGCTGAGTCCATGGCTATAATGGGAAGTAAGAACAGAATTTGGGCGCCAGTCACTTTGTATATTTTCAATGCTTTAATGGAGAACTTGAAAGTAGTAATAGGATAGAGGATTAAGGGAGGTTTCAGATACCTTTTAGCAGATCGCTTACAGACTCCTTGAATCCAAAGACAAAAACAGCTTTCTTTTAGAAGATCTTGGAAAGGTCCCTCACACAGACATAGCAACCAGTATAATTTCTGGATAATTCTCTCTCACAGGACTTAGCAGCCAGTAGAACTCCTGGACAAGTCTCTCTCACAAACTTAGCAGCCAGTAGGACTCCTGGACAAGTCTCTCTCACAGACTTAGCAGCCAGAGAACTCCTAGACAAGTCTCTCTCACAGACTTAGCAGCCAGAGAACTCCTAGACAAGTCTCTCTCACAGACTTAGCAGCCAGTAGAACTTCTGGAAAAATCTCTCTCACAGGATTTAGCAGCCAATAGAACTCCTGGACAAGTCTCTCTCACAGACTTAGCAGCCAGTAGGACTCTTGGACAAGTCTCTCTCACAGACTTAGCAGCCAGTAGGACTCTTGGACAAGTCTCTCTCACAGGACTTAGCAGCCAGTAGAACTCCTGGACAAGTCTCTCTCACAGACTTAGCAGCCAGTAGGACTCTTGGACAAGTCTCTCTCACAGACTTAGCAGCCAGTAGGACTCTTGGACAAGTCTCTCTCACAGGACTTAGCAGCCAGTAGAACTCCTGGACAAGTCTCTCTCACAGACTTAGCAGCCAGTAGAACTCCTGGACAAGTCTCTCTCACAGACTTAGCAGCCGGTAGAACTCTTGGACAAGTCTCTCTCACAGACTTAGCAGCCAGTAGGACTCTTGGATAATTCTCTCTCACAGACTTAGCAACCAGGGGCTAGTTACCTTGATTTAGATTTGTAGAGCAGGTTCACAGTACCAAAACCTTTAAGCCATTCGGCGGTACTGTGAGGATAGTTTTAATGTAGGTGCATCCTCCAACCAAGTCACCAGGCCCTCCTGAGAGACCAGCCTTCATCCTGGCTCTCTCCAGCAGGGGCCCTCCCCTGGATCTTCTCAGTTTGGCTTGGCTTCTTCCAAACAGGCAAGACAGCCTAGGACCACCTCAGGATTAGTAGGCACCTGACAGGCTTCTGGGCCTACTTGCAGAGCTTGCAGCAATGTAGCCTCAGGCCAGAAGGGCCACAAGGTAAGGACTGACTAGAGCACATGGCATCTGTCCAATAAATACCCTTTCCCATAATGCACAGCGGTCTAGACCCTACTACTGGGCTGTTTCCAGAAAAAAGAATATTCATTATAGCTCAACCGTGTTGTAAATCTCATATTGGCCTGTTGTACAAGTGACACCTACTGTCAATAGTGAGAATTGCACAACTCAGTCAAGTTTAATGCAGAGCCAAATAAACTATATACAATCAATCTGAGCTGTTTACAGCTCAGACAGAAACTACATTTACACTATAGCCCCATTTTTAGGAACAGGGGGCTACATATATATTGTGACCAAGAACATCTCACTTCCCCTCCTTTTTACGCTTGAATATGTACTAGACACTGTTATAAACACTTGCTGCTAC
The DNA here is from genome assembly GCF_905171775.1 of Rana temporaria. Classification (NCBI taxonomy): domain Eukaryota; kingdom Metazoa; phylum Chordata; class Amphibia; order Anura; family Ranidae; genus Rana; species Rana temporaria. The sequence goes on from NC_053490.1 coordinate 485,586,978, forward strand.
TAAGACTCTTAGAAATACACAGTATGGGCCAGATTCTCGTACCTCCACGTAAAATTGTGCAGGCGTAACGTATCTGATTTAGGTTACGCCTCCGCAACTTACACGGGCAAGTGCTGTATTCTCAAAGCACTTGCTCCGTAAGTTGCGGCGGCGTAGCGTAAATCGGCCGGCGTAAGCCCGCCTAATTTAAATTTGGATCAGGGGGGCCGTGTTTTATGTAAATGTACTGTGACCCGACGTGATTGACGTTTTTCCCGAACGGCGCATGAGCCGTCCGTTGAATTTCCCAGTGTGCATTGCTCCAAAGTACGCCACAAGGACGTCATTGGTTTCGATGTGAACATAAATGACGTCCAGCCCCATTCACGGACGACTTACGCAAACGACGTAACTTTTTCAAATTTCGACGCGGGAACGACGGCCATACTTAACATTGTTACGCCGCACTTATGCCACCATATAGCAGGGGCAACTATACGCCGGGAAAAGCCTAACGTAAACGGCGTAACTTTACTGCATCGGCCGGGCGTACGTTCGGGAATTCGCATATCTACCTAATTTGCATACTCAACGCGGAATTCGACGGAAGCGCCACCTAGCGGCCAGCGTAAATATGCATTTACGATACGACGGTGTAACACAGTTACGCCTGTCGGATCTAAGGGAAATCTATGCGTAACTGATTCTAAGAATCAGGCGCATAGGTACGACCACGCAACTTAGAGATACCACGGCGTATCTGTCGTATCTCGTTTAAGAATCTGGGCCTATATGTACAGTTACATAGGGCCATATCCTCAAAATCCACAGAATCAGTTTTCCAAAGTTAGGCAGAAGATCCGACATGTGTAAGGGACTTACACTGCCGGATCTTAGGATGCAGTACCGCATCCGCCGCTGGGGGCATTTCGAGTCGAAATGCCGCTTCGGGTATGCAAATTAGCACTTAGGGCGATCCACAAAGCTTTTCAGCTTCGTTTTTTCGCTGTAAGTTTTAGTTTGCAAGTGTAAAATTAGGGCTGCTTTTACAAAGTGTAAAGTTAGTAACACCATGTAAAAGCACATTCAAGCGACGGCATTTGGTATGAATCATGAGGGAGAACTCCACGGCAATTTGTAAAATCAAAACCGGCATGGGTTCCCCCCCAGGAGCATACCAGGCCCTTAGGTCTGGTATGGGTTGTAAGGAGACCCCCCCTACGCCGAAAAATCGACGTAGGGGGTCCCCCTACAATCCATACCAGACCCGTATCCAAAGCACGCTACCCGGCCGGCCAGGAATGGGAGTGGGGACGAGCGAGCGCCCCCCCCCCCCTCCTGAGCCGTACCAGGCCGCATGCCCTCAACATGGGGGGTTGGGTGCTCTGGGGCAGGGGGGCGCACTGCGGGCCCCCCCACCCCAGAGCACCCTGTCCCCATGTTGATGAGGACAGGACCTCTTCCCGACAACCCTGGCCGTTGGTTGTCGGGGTCTGCGGGCGCGCTTCAATCATTGCAGCGAGAAGATGCGTCGGGTCAACATCGGAAGAAGGGAGAAGAAGAGAAGAGAAGAAGATGACGTCACAGAAGACCGCGCTGGCTGCCTGCTAGTAATTGAGCTAACACACGAAGATAGCAGGCAGCCAGCGCTGAAGGAGAAGGCACCGGACAGCGAGAGGAAGAACCGGGGTGCGCCGAGTCAACAGCGGAGAGCGCGGCGAAGATAGAAGAAGACCCCCGGAGAGCGGAGAAGACCCCCCCGGAGAGCGGAAGAAGAAGCCCCCCCCCCGGAGAGCGGAAGAAGAAGCCCCCCCCCGGAGAGCGGAAGAAGAAGCCAGGGTTGTCGGGAAGAGGTCCTGTCCTCATCAACATGGGGACAGGGTGCTCTGGGGTGGGGGGGCCCGCAGTGCGCCCCCCTGCCCCAGAGCACCCAACCCCCCCATGTTGAGGGCATGCGGCCTGGTACGGCTCAGGAGGGGGGGGGGCGCTCGCTCGTCCCCACTCCCATTCCTGGCCGGCCGGGTAGCGTGCTTTGGATACTGGTCTGGTATGGATTGTAGGGGGACCCCCTACGTCGATTTTTCGGCGTAGGGGGGGTCTCCTTACAACCCATACCAGACCTAAGGGCCTGGTATGCTCCTGGGGGGGGGAACCCATGCCGGTTTTTTCTTTGAAAATTGGCATGGAGTTCTCCCTCTCAGGAATGCATGCCGAGCGACGCTGTCATTTTTTTTTACATTTTTTTTTCCCGACGCAACTTTTTTTACCCGGCGCGATCCACAAAACTCGGCGTAACGTAACTTCGCGCATGCGCAGTACGGCCGGCGCGGGAGCGCACCTCATTTAAATGGGACTCGCCCCATTTGAATAGGAACGCCTTGCGCCGGCCGGATTTAAGTTACACAGCCTGAAATTTCTAGGTAAGTGCTTTGTGGATCGGGCACTTAGGTAGAAATTTTAAGGCAGTGTAACTTAAATGGGATTTTTTAAGTTGCGCCAGGTTTTTGTGGATATGCCCCGTAGTTCCCAGATGTTCATCATTTTTGTTTTATTTTAAGTTCTTCGCTGTTTTTTATTCTTTGTATATTTTTAATTCTGTTGAATTAGTATGTAGCACCGTGGCCCTGTGAGATACGACATTTTGTTCTACCATATTTCCCCATGTGTAGTAGATGGATAATAAAGCTTGACTTGACTTGAAGTAAGTGCAGTCCTGTGACCCAGAAGTGAAGTATGGCCAAAAAAAAGGCTTTGGCCATACATCTCTTTAATACTGCTTAAAATAGCTTACAGCGCTCTGCACTTCCCCCCTATAGGATGTAGCTTTATCCAGATGTGTAAAGCAGTGTAGCAACATCTTGTAAACATTTGTTGCTTAATAAATTACACATACCATATATGACAATTACACGGGGGGATTGCTTTGGGTGCCACTATCCTTGCTCACAATAACCAACTACACATCTGTATTTGTAGTATGACTGAAATCGAGAATGTGATCAATTTGGCACCACAGACAATTCTTACCTTTCAATCCCTTTATAAAGAAACCCATAGAAGCACAATACAAACACAAGGCTGGGTCCCATAGACACCAAATTACTTTTTATTTTTCATTAAAATAAATAATAGAAAATCCCTGTGCTATTAAAAAATACAAAAGACAGAAAATATATCAGAGCATAATGAGATAAGTAGAGCTGCTACGTGCAATCACTATACACATAAAAAAACAACCAATCAGATAAGATCTCTGTAATAACAGGGATGTCCATGACTTTATTTTCCATTGGGAAATAAAAATTGGTTGATTGCTGTGGCCAGTTGTTCATTATTAATTTGGCTTTCATGCCCCAGCCCAAAAACAAGGAGCAATCTCAGTGCAGACCTAACATGGCAAACAATCTTTTCTTCTTACCTTTGGTTTCTGGCTTTTCTCCTTGTCGGAGACATTGGACGGCTTTCTTTTCAGCATTTTTTTTCGGTAGGTGGCCCAGGCTGGACGGAGCACACTAGCTGCCTGACAGTCTATAGCTGTCTGTTTTACCTCAGGCTTCCTCATTGTTGGAGGATGTGACACCACGACACCAGCGAGTGTTTTGCAATGCACGCTTTTCCTGTCAGTGTAATATTCCGTTCATGAAAACTGTTACATTACCCCCGAAGAATCTCACCATCTAAAACCACAAGGCAGAGCTGAAACTGGTGATGGTGGGTGACTGACATTCTTATAGCAGACTAGGACTAATGTCAGGAATCACCAGACATACTTAGGGCCTAGTCACACTTGTGTGTTGTGGTAATGTATAGTAAAACTTATACATTAAAGCAGCTGCTGACTTTTAAAAAAGGGCACTTACCTGTCCAGGGCGCCCGCTATGTCGGCACCCAAAGCCGATCGATCCCTCGGCTGTTGGATGCTGCCGCCACCATCTTCTGTAAGGGAATCAGGAAGTGAAGCCTTGGGGCTTCACTTTCTTGGTTCCCTACTGCGCATGCGCAACTCGCGCTGCACAATGCCACTGGTCCCTGCTGTCTTTTGGGACCTGTGTGTTTCCCAGAAGACAGTATGGGGACAGGAAGGGACGTAGATACCCTCGGGTGGCTTGAGTATCTATGCCCGGAGAGTTTCCGGTTTTTAGGGTGTCATTGGAACGAGGAGTTCTACGTTGACCAATGCTTGCCGATGGGTTGTTCCTTCTCCTGTTCGTTATTTGAGCTATTCAGTTCATTTGTTGAATGGGTGGTTAGGGAAGTGTCGGGGGTGAGTTTTATAATTTATTACCTGGACGATTTCCTCTGCAGTGGGCCGGCTTCCTTTCAGGATCTGTAGGGTGCTCCAGGCTACGTTGGAGCCCATTGCCAATCGATTCGGCATCCCGTTGGCTCCCAAGAAGACTGAGGGACCCTGCACGGTCATCACGTTTATGGGCATCGTCCTGGACTCAGAGGCCATGGAATGCCAGTTGCCAGAAGACAAGTTGGTGGACTTGAAAAAGGAGGTTGCCGGGATGATGGGGTTGCGCAAAGTTCAGCTGCGGGTGCTCCAATCGTTCTTGGGGAAGATTAATTTTGGGTGTCGCATTTTGCCGATAGGGCGGGTGTTCAGTCGCAGGCTTGCGGCTAGTACAGTGGGAATCAGGTCTCCGAAGCATTTTGTGCATTTGGTTAGGGAACACAGGGAGGGTTTGAAGGTATGGCATACAGGTGCTATATTTAAATTTAGTGGGGAAATGAGAGAGTTATGTTGCTCTCATTCTTTAATTTGTCAAATTTGGCTGTTGCCAAATTTGGATTGTCCTGTGGGTCAGTCTGTGTCCCAGAGATGCGATCTCATCTCTGGGCGGCAGGTGGCGCCAGAGGGGGTCCAGGCAGAGCCGCTTCTTCCCAGAAGCCAATTGGAGGAGTTTTTCCTTGCAGGGCATGCTGGGGAGGGGTATTTCTGTGGCGGAGGCCGTTGTTCGGGGTTCTTCGCGGGGTTCCTGGTTCCAGATGCGGCACCCACCTTTAGGGTGTGCGCACATCACGGGCCCCACCACTATGGCCTACCAGGCCGGGGTCGCGTGCTTCGCGGAGGTCCTGACTCTGGGCTCTCATAGCCCGGAGCAACTGATGCTGCCAGGGGACCCCAGTGATTTACTGGGTTCCCAAACCTTTTGAGAAGATCCCAAGCTGGGTGCTGTTCGGTGGGGGATCGGTCTGAGAAGAACCCGGAGGCAGGTGATCAAACAGGGCTTGAACAAACCACCGGGGATCTGGGTGACCGGACACTGACAGGTCACATTCAAACTGTCAGTCGGTGACCCCAAAGACATACTGGGAGGATTTGCTCTACCGTCCTAACTTCCAAGCACTAGGCCTGTGGCAGAGGTCTCATCTGGACATCCCAATTTAAATTAGAGCCAAGTCTGTGGCAGAGGCTTGTTCCTCTCAGAAGTTCTAAGTGGCGCTCTGGCTGCCAGGTCTGTGAGAGAGGTCTGTCCAGGGGCACTTTACCCACTCCGGCTGGAGTGGCGACGTAGACGAATACAATTGCTAAAGGGCAGGTGTCGTGTTTGACCAGACAATAAAAGCATTGAAAACGTCAACCAACGGTTCTGGACATTCTATTTTTACTCTCAGCACTACCATCACCCCTAGACATAGTATAGAGGTAACTTAAATATGCCAATCCCAAATCTAACCAGCGGCTCCTCCGGGGGTAGCGCTAAATTTCAATGGTAGGGCGATATGGATGTCTGGGCGGGTGAGCAATTACGACTTGGAGCTCTTTACTGATGCTGCTGATTCCACTGGTTTTGGGGCAGAGATGGTGGAGTGCTGGTCCCTGGGCGCGGTCATGAATTAAGGAAGGTTTTACGAAGAATTTAGTGTTGCTGGAATTGTTTCCGGTGGTACTGGTGGTTGAATTGTGGGGAGCGTCGTTCAGGGACCTGAAGGTGCGCTTTCATGGGTACAATCTGGGGGTGGTGCAGGTGATCAACAGGGTGTCGGCATCATCTCCGCCAGTTATCAGGTTGCTGCAACACCTGGTTCTTCGGTGCTTGCAGCTCAATGTGTTCATTCATGCGGTGCGCCTCCTGGGTGTTGACAATGTTATAGCTGATGCGTTATCTCGCTTCCAGTAGGACAGGTTCCGAGAGTTGGCGCCGGACGCGGAGCAGCTGGGGGTGCCTTGTCCCAAATGGTTGTGGGGGATAGAATTGACGTCATCGCTGGATGGATCAGGAGGTCAGTGAGTGTGGCGACATGGTCAGCCTACATCAAGGTATGGTGTGATTGGTTGGCGTTTGCCCGGGAGGCCGGGGAAGTTCCGGAAGGGGAGACGGTGCGGGTACTAGTGCTGTACTATATGGCGAAACAGATGAAGGAGGGAGTGTCTGCTTCTGTTATAAATAAAAAGTTGGCTGGGTTGGCATTTTGGTTTAAATTGCAGGGGCAGATTGATTTTACAAAAGATTTTTGGGTGCGACAGGCGGTAAAAGGGTATCGGCGGGCGGTAGTTCGCAGGGATACTGGGAGGCCAATCACATTCGAAATCATAGGGGGCATTGTGGCTCTGCTGGGTGGGGTGTGTTCATCGGATTATGAGGCTGCGTTGTTTAAAGTGGCCTTTTTGTTAGCATTTTTTGGGGCTTTCAGGATAGGGGAGTTGGTTAGTCCTTCAAAGAGGGTGCAGGGTGGAATTGGGAGTCAGGACGTGGTTTGTGGAGATGAGCTTTTGTCGTTGTTTTTCCGGAGATCAAAGATGGATTAGTCAGGGAGGGGTAGGTCGGTACAGGTGTTTGCGATCCCGGGTTCTCCTTTGTGTCCGGTAGGGGCCGTTGGGGGGTTTTTGGTCCTGCGCCCGCTGGTCACGGGATCCTTTTTGGTCCATCGGGATGATTCTCCTTTATCGCGTTTTCAATTTATTGCTGTTTTAAGAAAATGCTTGCGGGGATTGGGGTTGGACAAGAAAGAGTTTTCATCTCACTCTTTCCGGATAGGGGCGGCGACTGAGGCAGCCAGATGTGGTATGGATGTTGAGGCGGTAAAACGTATTGGGCGGTGGGAGTCCAGGAGGTTTCAGTTATACGTCAGGCCTCACCTGGTGGTGGGACTATGAGGCAGATAGTGGGAATGGTATGGGCTGCAGCTTATGTGTGTGGAGTTTCATTATTGGTGGTCATGGTATGCTGTTTGTCCTTTTCTATTACAGGTTCGGTGGCGGGACTGGTCTAGATAATGGGCCATTCCTATGTCTGCTGGGGGGCTCGGAGAGGTGATGTTAGGGCAGGCAGTTGGTTTTTTCAAGAAGTGAGGCTTGTATTGGGTGGCTGGGGATCCCTGGGATGTTGTGGGGTAGGATTGTCCCTGAAGTGCTGCGTTATGCGCAAAGGGATAGGCCGCCTGATGTTTTAGTTCTGCCCGTGGGCGGCAATGACCTGGGGGTTAGGTCTATTAATGACATTACGTGGGACATCAAGTGTGATGTTGAGCGGCTGATGCGGGACTTCCTTGATATGGTCATTGTTTGGTCGGACATGGTGGCGCGTACGACTTGGAGGATGGCCAGGTCGGTAGATGGGGTGAACAGGGCCAGAAAAAAGATTAACAGTGATGTGAGTAGGTTCATAGTTAGGAAAGGGGGATTGGCCATTAGACATCTGGAGTTGGAGCGGGAGACTTGAAGGTACCCGAGGACTGATGGTGTATACCTGAATGAGGTGGGTATAGACTTGTTGTGGGTTTTGGGGTTGCAGGACGGAATTCAGAGGACGCTTCGGGAGTGGAGGGGCTCCCAAGGGTAAGGTTGATCCCCTTGGGCGCTGTGGCGGGTGTTGGTCTTTGCAGGGGAAGGAAGATATGGCAGAAGGAAGAGTATTTGGGAACTAGCGTTGGTATGGGTCCTGATGGTGGTTTCCAGCTAACGGAGGTTAGCTGGAAAGTGGTAATGGGGCACTGTGGTCAGTGGCTGTCTCTGAGCCAGCTTGTCGGCTGGAGGCCTATCAATACACTGGGAAGGTACCGCAGTGCAATATGTTTTCCCACATGGGTATGAGTTCCTGCAAAGACCAATGCTAAGTTGATTTATAGGTTAATTAACAGATGTTTGGGTTGTTTATGTAATATTATATATATATATATATATATATATATATTTATATATATTTATATATATATATATATATATATATATATATATATATATATATATATTTGTTAAATAAATTGGGCTGCTACGGCCTTTTTACTCCATAAAATTGGTGTGGTCTCAATTACTAAGGGTTGGGGGGTAAGTTAAAGGAGAGTAATGAGTTTCATCTGTTATACAACAGTCATGTTACACATTGTCGCAGTGAGGCACAATGTATACAACAGGCCGTGTTCACCAGTACAGCTACGTGACCCATTCAAGTCAATGGGCTGTGCCACAACTGTGAACCAAACACTTCTCCAAAGTAACTGCTGCTACAGAAGTTAAGGCGGACATGCTTTAAACTTCATTTACTTGCATGCTAAAAATATGCAAATACTTGTATTTTTGTAGCCTGGTCACAGTTTCACTTTAAGAATATTTTAGAAGCTTTAAAGCGGAAGTTTACTCTCTCAATCAGCATTGACTATTTTTAATCCTTATACTGCTAGTGTTAGTAGAAAGATAGGAAAGGACTTAGGGCCAGATTCAGGTACAAATGCGGCGGCGTAACGTATCGTCTTTACGTTACATCGCCACAAGTTTTTCTCGTAAGTGCTTGATTCACAAAGCACTTGAGTATAAACTTGCGACGGAATAACGTAAAGACGTCCGGCGAAAGCCCGCCTAATTCAAATGGGGCGTGTACCATTTAAATTAGGTGCGCTCCCGCGCCGAACGTTCTGCGCATGCTCCGTTAGTAAATTTCCCGACGTGCTTTGCGCGAAATTACGGCGCCCCGACGTGTTTGTGAATGGCGACGTGCGTAACGTACTTACGCCGAAAAAAAAAAATGTAAAATTCGACGCGGGAACGACGGCCATACTTTAACATGGCTGGTGTAAAGTTAAGCCATGAAAAAGATGGCTTAACTTTGCGACGGGAAAAAACGACGTAACACACGCGAGTAGCTTTGTGGATCGCCATAAAAGCTAATTTGCATGCCCGACGCTGGAAAACGACGCAAACTCCACCCAGCGGCGGCCGAAGTATTGCAGCCTAAGATCCGAAGGCGCACGAAGCCGTAAGCCTGTCGGATCTTAGCCAAATGCCGTTGTATCTTGTTTGTGAATCACAAATTAAGATACGACACGGCAAATTTGAAAATACGCCGGAGTATCAGTAGATACTCCGGCATATTTATTCTGTGAATCTGGCCCATTATGTTTACTTGTTTGCATACATCCCAGGAGTCTTCAGTAGGGTAGGAGGGGTTTTCTCAGCTAAACACATCCTCTTGTCTGCATGCCTTAGCTAAGGATAGATGCATTACAGAAAGTAAATGTTACATGAATCATTTGCCCTTACTCAAGATGGCAGACATGCTAGGGGGTATTTTTCAGTCATCTCTCAGCAAAATAGAACATGGGGGCATGGATGGATGGGTGAGTTTGTTTTGAACATTTAAAATGTATTACAGTAAATAGCATTTTGGGTTTGTGGTGCTCAGATGCCTTGTAGTTCTGCATTAAAGTGGTAGTAAACCTCAGGCATGGTTTTCTTGTTAAAGCGGGAATTCACCCAAAAACATTTTTTTTTAACATTACATTTAGCATACTAAGCATAGTAAGGGCATTTACTTTTGGCAGGTCTTTTTTTTTTTTTCTCCGTACATACCTTTATATTCTGATATTCGGAAATAGCCGAGCACTATACGGCGCCTGCACCCGCCGTGTAGAGCTGACTGCGCAGGCGCCGTATAGTACCGACTCGCAGCTCGGCTATTTCCGGAAATCTGGTGACGCGCGTTGTGCGACAGGAGACCTGTTTCACAAGCCGTCAATCATCGAACCGAAGGATAGGAACGCCCAGTCCCGCAGTCATCGGAACCCTGGGGCAGGGACAGGGATAGGAACGCCCAGTCCCGGAGTCATCAGAACTGCTCTGTCCCTCCAGCTCTCATTGGAGTGCCAATCTGGAGAAGGTGCGCTAAGAGTCTAAGCCTGCTGCCAATCAGACATTTGAGTGGATCCCAACAATATGGTTGGGATCTTTCCAGCGCCTGGAGTGGCCGGCAGCCAACCAAGCGATTCTGGGTCAAAGTAGAGCAAAAGTAAGTGCACTCCTTTAACCCACAAGACAAGTACGGCCAAAAAAGCGTTCGCCATACACGTCTTTTAAATTGTTTGAACGGCAATAAGAAATGTTCTGGCCCTTATCCAAATGTTTTCTCTAGATGTGCTGAGAAGCATACGGAACTCATGACTTTTCTTTTTCTCACACAATGTAAAGAAAACAAATAACTCTTCTGAAATGCAGAATGTACCAGGAGAAGATTAGATTTCTAATATAAAATCCTTGCCGGTAATATTTTCATCACAGTGAACAAAGGGAAGGTGCACCTCTTTCATCTCATGATGTTCTTTGTTCATGCATGAGAAATGTCCCCTCTGTAGACGCTGCTCCTCTCCAGCTAAAGCTGTGTTTTTTTCTCTCTCAGTCTCTCTGAATCTCTTAGGTCTTTCTTACATAGGCAGATCTTGCATCACGCTCCTCAGGAGACGAGTGATTGGTCTGCCCTTCTTGCTGTTGTTGTCACATCACGAAGCTCGCCACAATTTTTTTTTTTAGTTCAAGTGACATTTAAGTGTGCCATATGCTCAGTGTAAGGATTCTTCTCTTTTTTGTGGGATCGAGACAACAGTCTCTAATAGATCATTGTTGGAACATTTCTGTGACTACCAACACTTTTACACTTTTATAAGAGAACATGTTCTGTTTCTTTAAGCTCAGCACAAGATGTTAAGCAACAAGTTTCTTGGTGACAAAAACACATGTGAATTTCACACTAAGCACCCACGCCACTTACGGTACCCCACCATCTAATATCTAACACTCATACAAACAACCTAGCGTCCATACACATTGCTGCATTGCGGTAATGCACAACAATGCACATACTGCTATGCATTGCGGTGCCTTGAATTTTGAATGGCACCCCAACACTTCATGCAACATAACAACATAACATATGGTAACACTATCATTCCTTGTTATGCACTGTGTTGAAAAAAAAAAGTCCAGGTCTGATTTTTACTGCATTGTGGTATTAGAAGCCTTAACGCGATGCACGTTAACAAGCAACATAATGTGCATTAACACACATTTCTTAACCTCCCTGGCGGTATGATTATTTCAGAAAAAAGGTGCTGAAAGCGGTACCATTATTTGCAAGGAAATTTGGCGTTTTATACTGTAGGCCTGTAATTCTTAGGAATAACTCACTTAAATCTGACCGAACCAGAGTCTAATAGGCATCCCGGGTATGACATTTTTTTTAAAAACAAAATTATAAATTATAATATAATAAATAATTATAAATAATTATAACAAATAATAATATAATTCTAATAAAAATTATTCAATAATGGTATCAACTCAAAATCAATTAAATTTGCTCAGTTGCAGAATTGTTGCTGTCATTTTTTTTTTAATGACGAATTTCCCCACAAATCGCTATCGCTCAATTCTACAAGTGATTATAATTTATTATCGCTGTTTTCTAGCTAAAACCATTTTTGACATAAAGGGACACTTTTGGTTGCTATGGACAATATACAGTTTGCAGGGAGAAGGAACAGTTTTTATTATATAAAAGAACATGCAGGGCACTGGGCAGACCACTAGGGACAAAGGGGGTGCATATTTTTTACATACAGTACTATAAGATTACAGTATACTGTATGTATAGTGTTTGTTTACCTTTTTGAATTTGGCGCCGATCTCCGCCCCCGTGCGTCGTAACGTCGCAGGGAAAGGAGATCGGCGGCACAGGAGGACACTGTGTGAATCGAGCGAGGTCCCGCTCGCTCACACAGCGCGGTGGCATCGCTGGATCCAGGAACAAGGTAAGCCAGCGCGCGCTGCAGGCTCTGCATAGCTACCCCGAGCGTGACTCGGGGTTACCGATTTTAGTACAAAAAATCCACCCGAGTCACGCTCGGGAATACCGCCAGGAGGGTTAATACACTGTAGTGCAGCGAGTCCTGAATCTAAACATACTCCCTTAACCCCTTCCAGCCATCGCCTCCCGGCCCTTTAAGAAGTTCTCAATGCTGAGAGGCGGATGCAAGCATTCCAATCATGCGAACGCTGTGATTGGCAGTCATAGTGGTCACATGATTGGAAAGTTCACGATCGCTAGTATGCATTGGGAGCTTTCCTGCACCCACTGGTTACTGTGCTGGGAACATGCTCTCAGCACAGTAATGTGTTTACATAGGGACACATATATGCGGCCTCTTGGCAATAAAGCCCACCGGCCGGGAGGCCGCATATGCATATGGCCGGCAGGAAGTTCTTAAAGCGGACCGTCAGTCATTTTTTCAACCTTCTATCTATTAAATCCCCTTCTCCCTGTTTTTTTAACTTTGGATAGTAAAACATTTTTTTTCTGCCAATCAATACCTTATACAGCTCACTTTCTGTTTCTTGTCTGGTCATTAGTCTAGGCTTATAACATCATGCACAGCTCTCTCTCTCTCACTCTCATGAGAGTTTGTCAGGAAGGGAGGGGGTGAGTCATAAGAGGGCCTATGAGATCTGCAGAGCTGGAGGTGTGTCTCTGTTTGTGTCTGTGTAAATCTAGGAAGTGAACAAGCAGCAGCTTCAGCTGCCCACAGGACCGCCTCCTGCACATATACATCGGCAGAATGGCACGGCTGGGCACGTACCTGTACAATGCCTTTAAGAGCCCAGCCGTGGGTCACGTGCGCAACCTGTTCCGAAGCTCCGTGACCGCATCCGTGGGACCCGCGGACCTGATCGCCACCGGTGTCCCGTGATCAGTCACAGGAGCTGAAGAACGGGGAGAGGTGTGTGTAAGACCCCTTCCCTGTTCTTCTCTGTGGCAGTGACACTGATCGTCTGTTCCCTGATATAGGGAACAACAATCAGTGATGTCACGCCTACAGCCACACCCCCCTACAGTAAGAATCACTCCCTTAGGGCACACTTAACCCCTTAGCACCACCTAGTGGTTAACCCCTTCACTGCCATTGTCATTTTCACAGTAATCAGTGCATTTTTATAGCAGTTTTCGCTGTGAAAATGACACTGGTCCCAAAAATATATCAAAAGTGTCCGATGTGTCCGCCATAATGTCGCAGTCACGAAAAAAAATCGCTGATCGTCGCCATTACTAGTAAAAAAAAAATATTAATAAAAATGCCATAAAACTATCCCCTATTTTGTAAACGCTATAACTTTTGCGCAAACCAATCAATAAACGCTTATTGCGATTGCGATTTTTTTTACTAAAAATAAGTTGAATACGTATCGACCTAAACTGAGGAATTTTTTTTTTTTATATATATATATTTTGGGGATATTTATTATAGCAAAAAGTAAAAAATATTGTTTTTTTTTCAAAATTGTCGCTCTATTTTTGTTTATAGCGCAAACAATTCAAAACGCAGAGGTGATCAAATACCACCAAAAGAAAGCTTTATTTGTGGAAAAAAAAAGGACGCCAATTTTGTTTGGGAGCCACGTCGCACGACCGCGCAATTGTTAGTTAGAGTGACTCAGTGCGGAATCGCAAAAAGGAGCAAGGTCCTAAACCTGCATAATGGTCCGGGTCTTAAGTGGTTAAAGCCTGCGTTAACCATTAGGAATATGTTACATGTTACAGGCGTATTTAGAGTGTAACATGTTCTTAAGCACCCACCCGCCTCTCAGCTCCAGAGACCTCCCTGTGACAGCATGTGGGGTTTCCTCTCCCCCTGCAGCTGCTCTCACATTTATAATCAGCACAATCAGAAATCTATTAATGAATAAACTACCACTATAAAGTCCACTGTTTAGTAACACTTTAAATAAATACATTTAAAAAAGTTCTCCTTTAAATAAAAAAAAAAAAAAAAGAGTTCAGATTCGGTCAGATGTTTCATTTCTCATAACTTAATAAAATGAAACTTCTTCAACTAAAACCAGAAACATTTTAGCTAGTGCTAATCCAGTAAGAGGAAAAAATAGCAGAACTCCGGGGAGAATTCGTACATTTTCTTTCTACATCAGCAGTTCATCCAAAATAGAGAAATTCCCAACCCACACGTGTCTGAAATCACTCATCCCGTTGCAAAGGGCCGCATCAATCTATCCAATGGAGCCTGAAGCAGGTAGCGGGAAATTTCCATATTCTTTATAAATAACAAACACTCCTATAATAAATGAATGTTTTACGCTGTGTTCCTTTCTGAAATATTATGACACAAATTAGCAGCGAAGCAGAAACCATTACTGGATACAGTTATCAAGTTAACTTCTCGTGATCGCCCTGCGAATGATTTAAAGCATAAGGCCTCCTTTCTGACAATTTTAATATAGCGAGCCATGGAAGTGAAATAATCAAGTTTGTAAATAATGTTTTATACTGCTTTTGCTTTTTCTGGTAACAACCTTTAAAATATGAATTATACCTGGCTTGAAAAGTTCAGTTTGTGCCCATTGCCTCCTGGGTTTGTCTACAGCAGCCTACAGCTATCAATAGCTACAGGGAATTCACATAAATACTACATTCCATTGTGGCAACAAATATTATTTACATTGTGTTATTTTTAGGTGTAACTGGAGAATTGTTTATTTTCTGTTGGCCTTGCATCTGTAGAATTTCATCAGAAAATGATTTTGTTAAGAACGTTTGTTCAAAGAGCTAAAGGGGATTCAATTGGTTTTGACCAAAAGGCGCAAAAAATTGAAGGGTGAAAAAATGTTGTTGATAGAAAATGGAAGAAGCATGCCAGAGCCAATAGTAAGGTAAGTACTACACCAGATCCCTGCATCCCCCAGACTAAACAAGCATTTAAAGTGGTTGTAAACTCTAAAAGAAAAAAAATAAACCTGCAAGACAAAGGCATAATGAGCTAGTATGCATCGCGTACTTGCCTTAGAAATACTTGCTGTGACCGGCGACATGTCCCTGGAGTTATTTCCAGGTTCGCAGACTCCTGCGCTGTGATTGGATGGAGCTGCGATGACGTCACTCCTGTGCATGCGTGAGCCGCCGGTCACGGAACGGCTACTGATGAAACGGCACGTGCGATCTTTAGTGACATCATCGGCACATGCGGATACAGTGAATATCTCCTAAACTTAGTTTAAAAGATATTCACGGTACCTACAGATAAGCCTTTATTATTTTTTTTTTTTTTTTCCGCCTCAGAGAACTATCAGGATACTTAATCAATTTGCGTTCAATTCGCAGTCTCCTTAGTTCGCATCATGGTTGGAAATTTTTTTTTTTTTTTGTTATTGCAAAAGTGCTTTTTAAATATATGTCAATAAATATACAAAAGAAGAGAAAGGAAAAAATACTTAAATACCTAAATAGATACATTAGTTTCCCCTAGCCGAACAAACCCTCATCCCACCCTCAAACCACCCCCAACCCTTATCCCCACCCTCCCACCCTCCCCTATCTCCGGAATTCTGTCTCCTATTGAATCACTCTTTGCCCGTTGACCTTCCTACACTATATCATCCTATCTATATACCTTGGTGCAAGTTTAAAATTAGCCCAATCCTGCCATTTTCGTTTAAATCCGCCTTCTCCTTCCTCTCCCATGTTCCTGAGCTGTTCAGCATAATATATATCATTAATTCTGCAAAACCAGCTCTTCTCTGTCGGGCTCATAGGGTCCTTCCATTGTTTAGGGATCAGACTCTTTGCTGCATCTAGTACGTGGGGAAGTAAGGTTCTCATGTACTGTTTAGTTGACATTTCTGTCCCATGAAACAAACAGACCCATGGATCAGGAGGTATTTTAATTCCGGTTATCTCCTCAATTACTAATAATACGTTATTCCAGTATGTTTTAATTTTTGGGCAGGTCCACCATATATGTGACATAGTGCCCACTTCAAGACAGCCCCTCCAACAATATTTGGAGGTGTCGTCTTGATAACGGTGTGCTATGGCCGGGGTTATATACCAACGTGCTAAACACTTAAAGTTCATTTCGATCAATGCACAATTAAATGAAGTCGTATGCGTCTTTTTTAATATTTTCCTGACCTCTGTCTCGGTTTTACCCGTTCCCAATTCCTCTTCCCATTTATTAATATAAGGAGGGAAACCGGGATCTTTCAATCCCATCAATATTTTATAAATTGAGGAGATCGCGCCCCTTCCATTTGGTGCTAAACACAAACGCTCCAAAGGGAGCAAGTATCTATCTGACCTCAGGGGGGAGGGGAAGGAATCTACAAAATGCGTCAGCTGCAAGTATCGCCACCTGTTCAACTCAAACAATTCTTTTTTTTTACTTAGTTCCTGGTAGGTAAGAATTTTGCCGTCTTTTAATATGTCTTTTAATTGTGCATCTGGTTTTTTAATCCAGTTACCAAACAGGTCCATTTTCCCTGGTACAAAAAAAATTGTGTCAAATAAAGGGATTAGTGGGGAGTTATAGCCCCATCTATGCTTTTTATGTGCCCTATCCCATATAGACATGGATGTCAGTGTGATTTTGTGCATGTGCGGATTTATTTGTCTAAAATGTGGCGGTATCCAAATCTCTTTTCCTAACAGTGACTTATTTGAACAACTTTCTAATCTCACCCACCTTTTCTCTTTGTTATCTCTGACCCAATCAACCACCCGTGCCATGTGAATGGCCATATAATATGTGTAAATATCAGGTACCCCCAAACCACCATGTTCCTTATCTCTAATTAACACCTCCATACTTATGCGCATTTTTTTGTTCCGCCATATAAACCTATTTAATAACTGTTTTAGTATTTTAAAGTAAGCACCCGGTAGTGCGATTGGTAACATTTGAATTATATATAATATCTTAGGGAGAGTAAACATTTTAAAACAATTTACTCTCCCTAGTAGGGATCTTTGTCTCGATGCAATTCTCTTTAAATCTTTTTTAATATCATTTAATAATGGTATATAATTCTGTAGGTAGATTAGGTCAGGGGATGATGTAATATTAACTCCCAAATATTTTATCTCGGTATCTTTCCAAATAAATGGAAACTCTTGCTTATATCTCCGTACGTCCTGTGCATTCACGCTAATATTGAGGATTTCTGATTTTAGGGGATTGATTTTAAAATTAGATACATCTCCATACAATTTAAGGGTTTTTAATAGATTCGGGAGGGTTATAGTTGGATTCGTTATAAATAATAAGATATCGTCGGCGAACGCTGCTGATAAGCCTTTATTATATGCTTACCTGTAGTTAAAAGTGGTGTAACAGCCACTTTAACCCTTGCAGTGAAAGGGGTAGATGTTATCAAATTACTGGAGTTCAGCTTTAAAGTGGATGTAAACCCAATTTTTTTATTTTTTATGTCACAATGTACAGTATAAGATTTCCTATCATCTGTGCCCAGTCTTGCCACACAGAGTTAACCCAGCTCTGAGCAATCCTCTTTTATTGTTCAGTGAAATACAACAGACTTCCAGATAAAAACCAAAGTCCTTGCTTCTGAAAAAAAGTGCACAATTCACATCCCCTCCCCTGTGTTTTGATTAAATGTTTTCAAAATATGGGGTGAGTCACAGTTCCGTGCCATGAGAAAATGCAACAGCCATTAGAATATACATAGAGCTGGAGGGAAGAGGGGAGGGGGATGTGAATTGAGCACTTTTTACAGAAGCTGTGTATGTCTGCAAGCAGTGCACGAGATATGTAAATAACCTGTCACTCAAGCAAGGACTTTGGTTTTTATCTGGAAGTCTGTTTTATTTCCCTGAGCAATAAAAAGAGGATTGCTAAGAGCTGGATTAACTCTGTATGGCAAGACTGGGCACAGATGATAGGAAATCTTATTCTCTACATTGTGACATCAAATTTTTTATTTTTTTGGGGGTTTACATCCACTTTAAATCAACCCTGACTCCATTCTCAGCAAGTGATGAATGCATACCTCCCAACTTTCTGAGATGGGAATGAGGGACACCTATTACCAAACGTATGTAGGCATAGGACACACCCACTGCCACGCCTCCCTTAAAGGAGAATTGTACAAAAAAATGATTGGCTAAACCCACAAGTGCTTTGTTACCACTACTACCACTACTATTCCTTTATATTGGCTTTTGAAATGTACACATGCAGCAATTTAGATATTTTACAAAGTTTAGCACTGTAAAACACTTTTTGAAAGAGGAATAGTGCTTATTCTATAGAACTATATAGATCAGACCAAAATGAGGGACAAATGAGGAGAAAAGGGGGACAGAGAGACTTTGTTCCAAATCAGGGACAGTTGGAAGCTATGCAAATGGCCGAAATGAGCTGGTCGTGTACATTGTATAGAGCAGGGTTTCTCAGCCAGGGATCCATGGAACTTTAGGGTTCCTCCAGAGAATTGCTAGGGGTTCTTTGAGCAATCAGCAATTTCTGCCTGTCAGATAAGTTCCCACTGACACCATTGGTCTTTTTAGATATCTGTAAAGGAGTAATTCTTTCCAATGACCAGAAGTGTAAGGAGTATTCTTCCCACTGATCATCACAATAATGTATCATAAGTTGTAGATATTGTCATTTTTAGAAGGGTTTTCAAGGGGTTCTTTGTGTTGAAAAGGTATCTGTTTCCTTTAAAATGGACAGAGGTCCAGACTGAGGGAGATGCCAAGGGAGTTCTTGTTGCTGTTCTTCTGATTCGGTTCCAGACAGTCCGCTCTGGCCAGACACATTCCCTGCCACAATCAGAGTTTGGATGCCCAGTGATGTGCTGAAGTCGGAGTTTCCGGACTCTACCAAAGATATACTCTTTCATATGCAGGTATGCTGTGGCAGCCACAAGCCTGAGTTAAGGACTCAGAATGTTAGGGAAATTACTGCACCTTATTTCGGACTGTTGCCTGTATATGTCATCATGTTAATTTATTCAAGTAAAGCATTTGAAACCTTGCCTCTGTCTGGTCTGAAGTTACTCAAGAGTTAATACAGTGTGAAGATACAAGTGGTTACTAAGGCCTTGTACACACGGTCGGACCAAACCGATGTGACTGGTCCGTCGGACCGTTTTCATCGGTTCACCTCTGAAGTGGCCGTATGGTCTGATATGTGTATACACCGTCAGTCCAAAATCCGATCGGGTCAGAACGCGGTGACGTCAAACACACAACGTGCTTAATAAAACAAAGTTCAATGCTTCCAAGCATGCGTCGACTTGATTCTGAGCATGCGCAGGTTTTGAACGGATGCTTTTCTGTACTAACCATCGGTTTGGTCCGATGGGGCAGCGGTCCATCGGTTCGGTTTTGAAGCATGTTTTAAAAATTTGGACCGAAGGAAAACAGACCGATGGCCTATACACACGGTCAGTTTGGTCCGATGAAACTGAACTTCGGTTCATTCTCATCGGTTTGGTCCGACCGTGTGTACGGGGCCTAAGGGTAACACAAGTTTCTCTAGCAGCCTGTCGCTAAGCGTGTACATGTGGCAGGTCAGATAGCCTATTGCAGTGAGGCAGATGTTGTCTGCACTCCTTCAGAAGTGATCCGTCTCCCACAGCAGTGGAAGCAGATCTGCACTGCCGGGTCCCTCATCCTGTACACAGATATGAAAGAGTTAGATGAAAAGCATGCATGGAGTCCACAATAGGTGCACGGTTGCACCCCATAACATTACTGGAAGGGAGGTAGTGGTGATACACTGGCCAGGTGGAGAGTACAAGGCCTCTGCTTGTCCCTCCTAATTGCACAAGTAACCATAATAGTATAAAGTACGTTGAGGGAGTTTAATGAAGTCAATCTGTCTGTTCAAAGTAAAAAGTAAAGGTACCCTGTGTGTAAGGCAGTGACCCTAACCAAGGTGCCTAGCATAGTCCAGAAGAACCCACCCCTGAATAGGCCTCTCATGTGACCCTTGCTTAGTGACTAACGAGGAGGGAAACATGGAGGACGCGTTGACCACCTTATCACCCTTCCCCTCCCCTACAAGTGTATTCTGTCAGCGGAAGAGTTCCCACTGTCATAACACAATACCACAGCTGGGAGGATTCCTGCATCCATCTCGTTTGTGTGGATGCAGAAATCTGTTTGTTATGCCCGCTGGTTAAATGAAATAAAAATTAACTGTGCGTAACCAACTATATTTTTTAAAGAAAAAAAAATGGACAGATTGGCTGCAAGTGCTGATTGAATGCTGTTATTCCAACATGATTGTTGGTCAGAAGCTGGTCGTTAGTTCGGATTCAGGTACACACAGACCTAAAAAGTAATCTGGTTCCTGCTGAGCTGGCCGATTTTTGGCCTGTGTGTATGGAGATTTACTATCCCAGCATTCTGCATGAATTCATTTCATCTACTAGTAGTGACAGGTTCACATTAAAAGCATGCACCATCTCTGAACCTAGCCAGAAATTATGTTTCAGCTAAATTGTTGCTTCTACTTTTCCATTACAGTGCGCAAATATTTTTAACCGCATTGTCATTATAAATGACTTTATACCTACAGGTATGTCACATCATTCTAGTCTATGGCATCATTTAACTAGTTATAGGAACAGCTGACTACATGGAAAACATTTGTAGAGTTTTGGTGTTTCTAAGCAGCTGTACATTTCCTTTCACAGAATTCTTATCGTTTCTTCTCAGGAAATAGAATTATCATGCGCAGCAATATCTCACTAGGTTACAGTCATTTCTGTCTGTAAAGAAGCTGAATATTCATGTTTTCCTGCACCGACGACTGATCAAGATGTGTGAGATTACCTAAGATAGCCAGAACCCAGCCACACCAATACTAATATTGTTCAAACTTTAGAACCTGTAAAAAAAATTTAAGTCAAATATTTGTGCTTTCATAGTACTGTACTTCCTAACTCTGAATCTTTTAACCATTTGCTTTTATCCCCACTTTTAGATGAAGAAGACAGTATAATATAATAGTATAATATACATATATATATATATATATATATATATATATATATATATATATATATAATATAGCACCCACTACCTTAGGTAGGTAGGTGCTAGATGTAGGTTTTGTGTAAGTTGCCGGTGCAGGTAAAATTAATCAGGCCTATGCTGGATGCTAGGCCTGTTTGTTTTGATCTGGGGCCAGGGGAGTAGTTTAGTGTAGCAGTACGTGACTGACATATACTTCAGCTCTTGGGCGCCTCCACTGTTTCCAGGGAGAATGTTCTGGAAAAGGGGCAGGGCAAAGAGCTGGAGTGACATGGGGTGCATGTAAAGAGCTCTGACCAATCCCCAACTAGGATTGGCAGGGGACAGGCCTCCTACATATACCCATGGTCAGCCTGCTGGGGGAGGAGTTGTCAACTGGGTGAACTGGATGATGGAGTGTCAGACTGTCGTGCCTGAGGAAACCCCTTTCTGGGGGGGGGGGTGTACCTCAGGCGGGGAGCTCGGGAGCTGGGGGAGGGAGCCTCTCCTTACATGGTCATAGAGAGGTGTCCTGGACCAGGAGCTGTAGGAGACAGTTGGTCCGCACGTCCAGAGTAAAGTCATTCAGGTAGAGAAAGGGAAACTGCCGCTCTAGGTGAGTGCACTCATCAATCAGTGTCCTCTAAGAAGTGTGGGTGCAGGCAATGCACAAAGCGAAGACCGGAAGAAAAGACTGGACAGCCGCACTTCCACGAAATTCTTAAAAAGTTGCTTTTAATTGTAAAAAATGGAAACAGCACTACAAGTCACAGCAGACAGTGGGGTGGATATCTGATGCGTTTCGCACTGGGGTATCAGCGCTTAGTCATAGCTATGACTAAGCGCTGATACCCCAGTGCGAAACGCGTCAGGTAACCACCCCACTGTCTGCTGTGACTTGTAGTGCTGTTTCCAAAGTCATTCAGGAAGGATCCAGGGCATGTGTCGGTGAGTGGAAAGCACATTGGAGAGATCTGAAAGAGACATGCCAGGGGAGCTGGATGTAGAGCCAGAGGGAGAGACTGTGGGAGTTTGTGTCAAGTCGCTGCAGCCAGGAGGGCGGGCAGGATTTGCAAGTCGGACTTGCTGGGATCAGTCGTCTATTTTCATTTATTCTTGTCAAGTAAATTGGTTGCTACCGCAAAGGGTTACTGCAGGCCCCGGCCTACAAAGGGCCATCAAGTAAATACACTGGGACTTATTCAGAGTGAGACTTAGTCATGTTCTGATGGTGTGACATGATTACTAAAATTGGACAGTGAAGTAGTGTACTGGAGGAAGTGTGCTGAGGAAGACGCGTTCTGAGGTAAAAGTCTGTCATGTTTAGCGTCTGTCATCTTGTTCTGCTGAGAAGTGTGATGCAGTTACTTTATTCTACAAAGTACTAATTTATCCTATGGTAATCCCATGTCCCTTTTCCCCAACCAAGTTCAATCCCCTAATAAATACAACAAAAACAAGCAAGAGACTGTTCACTGACTAAGTCAGTCTAATGGATGTCTGGCAGCAGGGTGAAATGTGTGGATGCTGTAACACGTAGCAACCCCGCGGGGCGGTCGCTGAATCTATAATAGTGACTGGCTATGTAACAATGTCAGAGGTAGATATTTACAAATTACTATCTTTTTTTTTGTGTACAAACTTCTATGAACTTGTACAAAAGTCAGCAATAGTGCCAGAATGAGTGCGTTAACAGAGTGAAGAATGAAAAATACAACCTAAATGATGAAACCATTAAACACACAGATCCAAAATCTGAAGCCCTATACATGAATCTAACGTACTGGAGAACATCTAAGGCCGCACACACGGTCGTTCCAAACCGATGAGAATGATCCGACGGACCGTTTCCATCGGTTCACCGCTGAAGTGGCCTGGCGGTCTGATATGCGTACACACCATCAGTTCAAAATCCGATCGGGTCAGAACGCGGTGACGTAAAACACACAACGTGCTGAAAAAATTGAAGTTCAATGCTTCCAAGCATGCGTCGACTTGATTCTGAGCATGCGCGGGTTTTGAACCGATGTTTTTGTGTACTAACCATCGGTTTGGACCGATCGGTCAGCGGTCCATCGGTACGATTTTAAAGCAAGTTTTAAAATTTTGGTCCGAAGGACAACAGACGGATGGGCCATACACACGGTCGATTTGGACCGATGAAACTGAACTTCGGTCCATTCTCATCGGTTTGGAACGACCTTGTGTACGCGGCCTCAAACATAATATACATGCCAACCTACAAGGTGTCAGTAATATATAATGTGATCTTATGCCTGTCTAGAAGCACAACATGATAGATAATAGATTGATAAAAGAGGAAGTGGGGGGTGGGCCTATGTCTTGCTTGGTAAGTCTTTGGAGAGCGGCTCCATAGACACACATGTCGGGAGCATGCATACTATGCTCTCCCTATAACAAGTGGCTGGCTATGGTAGTCCCAAAAAGAAGAGGAGGAGCCAAGATCACCACCAGGGACCCCAGAAGAGGAGGATGGGGCCACTCTGTGCAATACCACTGCAAAGAGCAGGTAAGTATAACATGTTTGTTATTTTAATAATAATAACAAAAAAAACTTTAGTAACACTTTAATGTTCTCAAACCAAGAGGCATTTTATGTATGGATTTAAAAAGTTGTATTGTTATCATAAAGGTTAAAAATCCAGTCTCTATATTAAACATACAATCAATGGTGCAGACTTCTGTAGAAAGTATAGGAATGTAAAAATCTGTCTTTCCTGAAATACATAAGATAAAGAAAAGAATACATTTCTAACAAGTCAAAAAAGCTTACCCAAGCATACGGGAGGGCCATGTCGGTGAAGGAAGGTGGGAGTTGGGAGTAATGGTTGCAGCATGCACAGTGTTCCCATCCTTCCATCTGTGATGCTGAGAATGGGTCAAAGCTGTTAGGAAAGGTTTTCCAGTTTGTCATGAACTGGGTGGGGTTATCCTGACATGTGACCATGCCTCGTGAAATGTTCCGCTTTAGGTTTCCAGATCTGTCCAAGGAAGCACAATTCACCTCCACAGAACGTTCTGCTTCTTGTCTTTTCCTGGCAATGTCCTTGGTGGTCTTTTTCTCCTGAGATTTACCCAATTTCATACACGTCACTAATGTTTCTTCTTCTTCCTCTTCAATGTCTTGGGTGGGAGCTTAAAATAAAATGTTGTATTGATCAGTACTTTTTTTATCTACAATCATAACAGTAGCTGATTTTGCTGTTTCCCTTGGTCTTTAACCACTACAGATCTGCGCTATAGACAAAATACGTCTGAAATGCCGAGTGGACGTCTTTAGACGTCCTCTTGTTGACATTACCCGCGCGCGCCCCTGGGGGGCGCGCAGCGGGTAAACACTGTCCCGGCGCATCGTTGGGAAGCCAGTGCATGTACCTGGCGGCCGCGATGTCCGCCGGGTACACGCGATCGGCGGTGACACAGCAGGTGACAGCAGGGATGTGGAGCTCTGTGTGTAAACACAGAGCTCCACGTGCTGTCAGAGGAGAGGAGACCAATCTGTGTCCCTTGTACATAGGGACACAGCATCGGTCACCTCCCCCAGTCACCCCCCTCCCCCCACACAGTTAGAACACACCCAGGGAATACATTTAACCCCTTCTTCACCCCCTAGTGTTAACCCCTTCACTGCCAGTCACATTTATACAGTAATTAGTGCATTTTTATAGCACTGATCGCTGTATAAATGTGAATGGTCCCAAAATTGTGTCAAAAGTGTCCGATATGTCCGCCGCAATATCGCAGGCCTGACAAAAAAAATCGCAGATTGCCGCCATTACTAGTAAAAAATTAAAAATAAAAAATAAATCATAAATCTATCCCCTATTTTGTAGGCGCTATAACTTTTGCGCAAACCAATCAATAAACGCTTATTGCGATTTTTTTTAACAAAAATATGTAGAAGAATACGTGACTGCCAAAACCGAGGGAAATTTTTTTTTTTTTTTTTTAAGTGGGATATTATTATAACAAAAAGTAAAAAATATTGTGTTTTTTAAAAAAAAATTCTGTCTTTTTCTGTTTATAGCGCAAAAAATAAAAATCGCAGAGATGATCAAATACCACCAAAAGAAAGCTCTATGTGTGGGTAAAAAATGATAAAAATATAATTTGGGTACAGTGTTGTATGACCGCGCAATTGTCATTCAAAATGCGTCAGCGCTGAAAGCTGAAAATTGGTCTGGACACGAAGGGGGTTTAAGTGCCCAGTAATGAAGTGGTTAATGAATGTGTGTGCTTTTTAAATATCTCACCCAAGTACTTCAAAATGCAATACAGTAGCGCTCTCCCCTTTAAATCAGAGCCCCAAAACCATAGGCCAGCTTGTACAAGGGCTGGTGCACTGGCCATATTAAATGCATAGTAGCACTATATGGAAGAGGTGATGCCTTGATGAAGACATGGGGTCCTTTGTCTTCATCATGGGTGTGCTCCTTCTGTGCAGAATTGCCCAGTAAAATGCACTAAATACACTCATTCAACTGGCCAGTGAGGCAACCCATCATAGTAATGTCCAACACTTATGGTCTGGCACAGGAAGGTATGAGGCAAACCCTGAAAAAGGAAAGGGATGGTCGGCACTCAGGATGACATCCAAAATAGTATTCCTTTAATAAATACATGTACAGAGCTGTAAAATACCCTACGCGTTTCGGACGTTAGTCCTTAGTCGTGTATTTAATAAAGGAATACTATTTTGGATGTCACCCTGAGTGTCGACCATCCCTTTCCTTATTCTGGTATGTTGGAGGTGTCAGCAGCCTCAAGATCTGAGCACCGGGCGGAGCTTTTTTGTGGGAAGGTTGCAGCACATATACCCTTGTTTTCCTATGAGGCAAGCCATGTACCAGATGGCCTTTTGCCATGTTAGGGATGAAGTTAATCTTCTCTGAGCACAGACGTTGTGAGTAAGGCCCCGTACACACCATAGAATCCATCCGCTGAAAAATCCCAGCAGATGGGTTTCAGCGGATAGATCCTATGGTGTGTACACGCCAGCGGATCTGTTTCCGCGGATATTTCTCCCCTGGGATGGATTCCAGCAGATCGAATATTTGCTGACATGCCAAGCAAATCCATCTGCTGGAATCCATCCCAACGGATGGATCCGCTGGTCTGTATAGACTCACCGGATCCATCCGTCCGAAGGGATCCCCCGCATGCGTCGTAATGATTCGACGCATGCGTGGAATTCCTTATATGACAGCGTCGCGCATGTCGCCGCGTCATAATCGCGGTGACGGCGCAACACGTCATCGCCAGAGGATTTCGGCGCGGATTTCAATGCGATGGTGTGTACACTCCATCGCATAGAAATCCGCGGAAATCCTCGAGAGGATTTATCCGTGGAAACGGTCCGCTGGACCGTATTCGCGGATAAATTCTCTCATGTGTATGGGGCCTAAGACAGGACAGGAAGTAGTTACATACCTCCAAAACTAAACTCCATCTCTCTCAAAACAATGATAGAAAATTAATTTGGTTACATTGTTGCATGACCAAGTAATTGTCAGTCAAACTATCACAGCACTGAAAACTGAAAGACAAATTGACCTAGTAAAGAAGGGGTTTATATATATATACAAGCTAGTACTCAAGTGAATAATGAAAACCCTTACTAAATATACAAACGCTTTACACGACATGCTCGGTATATTCTGGTGTGGCCAGGTGAGGCTTCTGTTGCAGTGTTCAAGCTAATATCTTTATAGGAAGAGCTAAGAAATATCCAACTGATTATAGAGCAACAGAAGTATTAGAATGTCATTAAACTCAAAATTGCCCTAAGTGTCTATGGGCCGGATTCAGATACCTGAGCGTATCTGTCCGGCCGGCGTAACGTATCTGCAATACGTTACGCCGCTGTAACTTTGGGCGCTTAGTTCTGTATTCAGAAAGAACTTGCGCCCATATTTACGACGGTGTAACGTATGTGTTGCGGCGTAAGGCCGCGTAATTCAAATGGGGATGTTGGGGGCGTGTAGTATTTAAATTTGTGTTGACCCCGCATTTTTTTTTTTTTTTAACGGCGCATGCGCCATCCGTAAAATATCCCAGTGTGCATTGCTCTAAATGACGTCGCAAGGACTGAAAATAAAAGGGAAGGGGAATTGAAGGGAAATGGGAAAACACGAAACTGGGGGTGATCAGAGAGGGAAAAGAAAATAAGGGGTAAAGAAGGGGTAGAAAAGAAGGGAAAGTAAAGAGGGAGGGAAAAAAAAGGGAAAAGAAAAAGAAGAAGAAAAAGATAAAGGGGAAACGAAAAATAAGGAAAAAATAGAAGACAAGATACACGAGGAAAGCACTCACATTGGCCACATCCGTAATGGTAAGAATATAGAAGGGTACCCAATCAAAAGAGTGGGCAAAATCGGACTTTGAGGCTCGTGGAAGTATAAAAATATAATTTATTACACAAATTTACAAAATGTACACTAACAATGGTATAATGGAATGCAACTAGTTACAATCACAATACAACCATCCGGAACAAAAATAGATGAATAGTGAATGAATCCTATTGAAGTCGCCTACGCGTTTCACCGTGGGGCTTCTTCAGGACGAAACGAACAGGATCATTGCTACTATGTAGCTATAGTTTTCACAATCTGATACACAGCGGTGGATATATCCATCCAGGATAACTCCATAGATAGCCGGAGTATCTACCGATAATAGGAGATAGTATATAAATCACGTTTTAGAGATTGATCATCAGTGGTCCAGGCCAAATGTGTCTATGATGACATGAACGAATAGGCACTTCAATCCATAAACAAAGGAGGCGTATGAGGGGTAAAAGTACGGGTAACCGAATCCCTTAAAGGTCCACCAAGGGACTTAAAGCTGGGGCAAAGAACAGCTCATGGATGCAAACATAAGGTGTCCAACACTAGAGGGATGACATATCCTGTTTAACAGAAATCGTCTGGTAAAGCACCTTATGTACATGCAGCGTCCGTGTGTGCCCCAGGGTCACAGCCTGTGCTGAGTACCTAGGACGCAAGGACGTCATTGGTTTTTGACGTGAACGTAAATTACGTCCAGCCGTATTCGCGAACGTATTTTACTTACGCAAACGACGTGAAATTTTGATGCGGGAACGACGGCCATACTTAACATAGGATACGCCGCACATACCCCTCATATAGCAGGGGTAACTTTACGTCTGAAAAAGCCGAACGCAAACGACGTAAAATAAAAGTGCCGGGCGGTCGTTCGTTTCTGAATCGGCGTAAATCCTAATTTGCATATTCCTCGGGTAAAACATACGGAAGCGCCACCTAGCGGCCAGCGTAAATATGCAGCCTAAGATCCGACGGTGTTAGACAATTACACATGTCGGATCTTAGGCTGCATTCACACCTAGGCGTTTTTACGCCTGTAGCGCTACGCCGCTGCCGCCAGAGGGCTGAAAACAGATGTCCCTCTATGGAGATGGTTCACATCTCCACGCCGAACGCCGGACGCCTGTCGCCTGCTGCGTGAAAAAAGGTCCCGGACCTTTTTTTCAGGCGTCTTCGAGCGTTCGGCTAGGAGATGGGGGTCATCTTGGGGCACATCTAGGCGGACAATACCGGCGTTTTGTCGCCGCAAATCGCGGTACAAAACGCCGCTATTTTTACCACGATTTGCGGCGACAAAACGCCGCAATTTTGTCCGCCTAGATGTGAATGCAGCCTTAGGGATATCTATGCGTAACTGATTCTATGAATCAGTCGCATAGATGCGACCGAGCGCAATCAGAGATACGACGGCGTATCAGGAGATACGACGTCGTATCTCTTTCTGAATCTGGCCCTATGTGTTTAAAAGTGTTTTCTGGGCCTTGATGCATCTTGGCATTTTTAGTAAATACCTGGTTAATCCTGCCATTCCCCTAGACACCCTTATTGTCTGTGGTAATGCTATTACGGCCAATCCTCTGGCCATTCCCTTGCCATTTTCATTGTCTATGCTCTTCTGTATCCTAAGATAAAACCATTCACTTCCTCCTTTCTCCTCTGGAAGCTGCTCCAAGTTATCACTTTCATTATCTTGAAGGGTAGCTCCAGCTTCTCCCTCTCCCCTGCTCTCTGCCCTACGTGTCAGTTTGCAAGGTGGCTCTATCACACATCATACAGTTACTGCAACAGCACAGTTGTGCAACCGAGGGAAACCTATGTTAGCTTTCCGAAGTAACATTGGCAGTTACGTCTGCAGCTTCCCTGCTTGCTCATTGTTGGATTGACAGATGACCAATATTAAGTACTGTTAATGGCAGTGGCAGACCATCCATAGAGGGCGCACAGGCGCCGCCACCATCCCCCATCCAATCGTCTGCCCATGGATTCCAATAGGGTTTTTTTTTTTAAGCATGTGATTTAAGCCAGAGGCTCTAATAAGCTTCAAAAAAGGATGAGCTCGGAGCCAACCAGTTGTATGACAACAGCAAATAAATATCCACTATTCTCACACTAATCCTCCTTACGGCCAATCAGTAAGTGGGTTATGAGACCCGTTTCCCGATTGGCCAAAATGCCAGGCGATCCTATTGGATACCTAGGAGGAGGGAGGAGGAGGAGAGAGGAGAGTAGAGAGCACAGCTGGCGGAGAAGACCCGCCGACCCACCAGCCGACACTGGTTAATGGGTTTATTGGGTAAAGCATGCAACAAAAGATTTGTCAAAAAAGGGTGCAGGAAGAATATTCTCACAAGAAAGTTACTATTTATCTGGCTCACAAACATAGTATTCCCTCCTTAGCAGCACCAACTCCTGCCAGAAATTCATTGAGCTACGAACGTCCCATTTGAACTGACAACACAGTGCCACTGCTGCACCAAACCTTCCAAGTAGCGTTAGCCCATCTGAGTTTTTCCATTCTGAAATACAGAACTTCTTCCATTATATTATGCAGATGAGGAGAGGGGCTGTAATATGACAACACTGCATGAGATTTCAGTGCAGCAGAGACAGAGTTGTCAGATCAAACAGTAATTAAAGCAGAACTTCAGTGAGGCCCAAAGCGAGATGAGAAAATAGGATCTAGCAAAGGGCCGGTGATCTGCCGAGCTTGTTCCAGCTATGGTATTTGTTCCACTTAACAGCTGATGATCAGCTGTTGCGTTCGGCTATTTCCATAGCCTGCTACTGCGCATGCCCAGAGTCTGCGCAGTCGGTTGTGGAACAAGCTTGGCGATGGTCATCTTCTCCTCCTCCCTCCATGAGGCCTCCCCCGCCCGGGTGCTCGCTGACTGGTGCCCTGGATGGGCCGCTGTATTGTGAGTCAGTGAGCTCTTCCTGCTCTGTCAGCCCCATAGAGCCGCACACAGCCCCCCCCTCTACGATCCGTTTCAAACCCGACGTGCTGCACCGGCCAGATTGCGATCCATTTACACAGAAACACAATTTAAAGGATGTAATAAATATACATG
Organism: Rana temporaria; assembly: GCF_905171775.1. Classification (NCBI taxonomy): domain Eukaryota; kingdom Metazoa; phylum Chordata; class Amphibia; order Anura; family Ranidae; genus Rana; species Rana temporaria. The sequence goes on from NC_053490.1 coordinate 485,617,434, forward strand.
TCTGGAGGAAATGTTATGAAACTGACGGTGTGGCGCAGTGAAGCTTTCCGTCCTCCCCTGCTGACTTTTGGTACGCTCCACAAGCCGGGTTTCCTGTCTCAGCAGCTAGCTGCCGATTCCGTGTTCCACAGCTGACGATCAGCTGTTTTGTTCGGCTATTTCCGTAGCCTGCCCGTAGCCTGTTACTACGCATGCCCGGAGACTGCGCAGTCGGTTGTGGAACTTCCCCCATAGGGGAACATTGAGGACAAGTCACCGGCATGACAGGGTGATGAGGGAGACAACAAAGGGGTTAAGGATAATAGTGGAAAAGTGGGGGGAATCAGGATTGGAGGAGAACAGAAGGAGGAGGGGTTAAACTTATGTAAAAGGATGTGGGGTGCCCCGGGCAGCATAGGAGGGGAGCTGAGACAGGAACAGTTTCCCACTCACCCTCCTGGTTTGTGTGGTCAGTTTTTCTGTATTTGCAGGTGCAGTGCGAGCTGGACACGTCATGGCAGCAGAGAGTTTGGCGATGGGTGGTCTTTGATGGTGGCAAGAAAACCTATGAGATGGAAGTGTGGGGGACTCATTGGTGGTATGTGCTTAACATGGTTTGGCAGTATATGGTAATGATTGCACTACGGGTAGTGGGGGTGCTGTCAAAGACCACCAGGCTGAGCAACTGATAGTTGGGGTTTGTTGTTTATGGGTTAAAGAATGTTATATTTAATATTTTGGCAACTAAAAGGCTGCTATGGCCATTTATACTCGATTCCAAGAATGGTCTCTTTAATCGTAGGTAATGTTAAAGGGGTGGTTCACCCTAAAAACTACTTTTTTTTATTACACTGGCCCCCCACATTACAATACGATTAAGGCTATTATTATTTTTTTGATGCTGTACATACCTTTGTACAGCATATTCACCCGTGGCATCCGGCTTGCGAGTCCCGCGGGAGTGGGCGTTCCTAACATGTCTGTGATTGACGTTTTGACCAAAAACGAGCTCCCCCCTGTCGCGTAAGCCGCGTCACGTTTGGCGAAAGGAGCCGAACGGCGAGTCGGCGCTATACTGCACATGCGCATCGCCGTTCGGCTCCTTTCGCCAATCGTGACGCGGCTTACGCGACGGGGGGGAGCTCGTTTTTGGTCAAAACGTCAATCACAGACATGTTAGGAACGCCCACTCCCGCGGGACTCGCGAACTGAATGCCACGGGTGAATATGCTGTACAAAGGTATGTACAGCATCAAAAAAATAATAATAGCCTTAATCGTATTGTAATGTGGGGGGCCAGTGTAATAAAAAAAAGTAGTTTTTAGGGTGAACCACCCCTTTAAGAAGATTAGGGCTAGAGTATATATTATAGTCTGGCAGTCATAAGAAGGTTGGGACATGTTATCTACACTGGTCAAGTCATTTTTTCAACTTTCCATCTATTAAATCGTCAGCCCTTGTTGTTTTAACTTTGGATAGTAAAACATTTGTTTTCTGCCAGTAAATACCTTATACAGCCCACTTCCTCTTTCTTGTCTGGTCATTAGTGTAGGCTTATGACATCATGTACAGCTCTCTCTCTCTCACTCTCATGAGAGTTTGCCAGGAAGGGAGAGGGGTGAGTCATAAGAGGGCCAATGAGAGCTGTAGACCCGGAGGTGTGCCTCTGTGTAAATCCAGGAAGTGAACAGGCAGCAGCTTCAGCTACCCACAGTTAAAATGGATGCAGCCAGACTTAGTAGAGGGAGATTTCTGCAATATATTTGGCAAGTACAGAATCACAGTAGATTTAAATATTATGCAAAGTGGTTGGATGGATGCACTGATTATGTTTGTTTTTCTCCTTTACCCAGAAATAAACTTTAAAGGGGTTGTAAAAGTTTGGTTTTTATTTTCTAAATGCGAACACAGCTTCTCCCCACAGGGATGTAGTCCCAAGGGAGGGGACGAGCACGCTGACTAACCCCCAGCCAGAACGCCTCGGATGATGGTGAAAAGCTTACTGATGAGGGACAGGAAGTGAGAAATTCAGACAAAGAAAAAAAACATTTAGAAGGGAAATCGAGGGAAAAGGTAAGTGAACCAACAATGCACTAGCTTAAAGGAGTTGTAAAGGAAAACATTTTTTTGCCTAAAATTAATGTCTGCAAGGTAGACGAGTAAACGAGTAAATACCTATTAAATTCCTTCATCTATATTACATCCGGCGTTCTAGTTTCTGTTCTCTCATTCACTTCCTGGTTTGCGGCCCCTGCCTCATGTAAGAACTACATTTCCCAGTATGAATTGCGGCACGCCCAGTAATTCACACCTCCTTGAAGTCTCTAACATGTAGAGAGCGTCCTGCCACACAGATGTAATTCCCAGGAGGGGGTGAGCACGTCACTGACCACCGCAGTAAAGCCTCCCTTCACGGTGGTCAGTAACAATCAGACAAGCAGGAAGTGAACAGAGAAGAAATAGAGCAACTTCTGAGCAAAACGAACAATGAGGAAGTGAAAAGAGGAATGTCTGCAGGTAAAGGATGCTTATTAAGAAATGTTTTTTTTCCCTTTACAACCGATTTAAAGGAACCTATTTATAAAATAAAAAAACAAACCTTTACAACACCTTTAACCCAGATGTCCTTTTGCTTCAGAGACATGTCAGATACTTACACTGCAACAAAGCATGTCTAACATCGTCATTGGTTTTCTTTGTTCTGACCATTTTTTGCAATCTTTTTAATGTTCCCATTGATTCTGATTTATTGTCATCCAGTTCCTGATAAAAAATAAACCAGACTGAGATAAGCTTTCTGATGATAAAACCTGTAACAAACTGAGTATCATAATAAAATTTATAGAAGGATCAATGACCCTGGAAGCTACATGTAAAGGCATAAACTACAGAGACCCGAGTTGTTAAATTCTTAAATGTTAAAGTGTCCTTGTTGATTTTTAAAAATTAAATAAGTAAAAAAGCAGCATGTAAAGCGTGCAATTTACCTGTCCCACTGCTCACATCATCTTGAACTGAAGCAGTGGCGGTGCGTCTATAAAGGGCGCCGGAGCCACCTGAATAACGGCAGCTAGTTGGCTGTGTGGAAGTGCCTATCAGAGCCAGCGCATCTGATAGGCTTTCCGAGTACAGCCCTCAGGCTGTATTCGGCTTCAGGAAACTTATCTAAGGGACGTACGGGGGTGCGTTCCTTGGATAAGACTGAAAGGCGTCTCAGCCAATCAGGTTCACCGGTTCTGGTTACAGGTAACCTGATTGGCTGAAGCGTCGTCGAGGGCGGGAGAAGACATGGAGGGACATGGAAGAAAGATGGATGACCACCCGAGAAAGGTAAGTGCCGGGCGGGGGAGGGGCATTTTACAGGGCACAGTGGCAACAATGGGCACAGTGGCGACAATGGGCACAGTGGCATCAATGGGCACAGTGGCTAAATGGGCACAGTGGCGACAATGGGCACAGTGGCATCAATGGACACGGTGGCAACAATGGGCACAGTGGCGACAATTAAAGGGCACAGTGGCATCAATTGGCACAGTGGCGACAATTAAAGGGCACAGTGGCGACAATTGGCACAGTGGCGACAGTTGATGGGCACAGTGACTGCGTTTGATGGCATGGCACAGTGGCTGCGTTTGATGGCATGGCACAGTGGTGACAATTGATGGCACAATGGCTGCGTTTGATGGCATGGCACAGTGGTGACAATTGATGGCACAGTGGCTGCGTTTGATGGCATGGCACAGTGGTGACAATTGATGGCACAGTGGCTGCGTTTGATGGCATGGCACAGTGGTGACAATTAATGGCACAGTGGCTGCGTTTGATGGCATGGCACAGTGGTGACAATTGATGGCACAGTGGCTGTGTTTGATGGCATGGCACAGTGACTGTGTTTTATGGCATAGCACAGTGGTGACAATTGATGGCACAGTGGCTGCGTTTGATGGCTTGGCACAGTGGCTGCGTTTGATGGCATGGCACAGTGGTGACAATTGATGGCACAGTGGCTGAGTTTGATGGCATGGCACAGTGGTGCCCAGTGGCTGCATTTGATGGGCACAGTGGCTGCATTTGATGGGCACAGTGAGGCTGCAATTTTTTTTTTTTTTGCACCCCCCAAAAAATTTTGAGCACCAGCCGCCACTGAACTGAAGATAAACTTGCTGAATGATCCTTAGCAAACTTCCCTGTGTGTTGGATGCCTGGTCCCTTGTTGTACTTTATGGTTTCTTCTACTGACCCCTGTGTGCTTTAGTGATGTAGGGGTTGGTGGAGAGAGCCACAGAGCACAGTGGGGGATGCCAACTTCTGACTCCTGGGAAGTGTCAAATGTTAAAAAAATTTTTGCTAATTTTTATTTTTACTACAGAGGCATTTAGTAATGCAGCCAGCTGAACAGAATAGTATTAATTGCTTGCTTTATAGGGGGCTAATTTAAAAAAAGTTACGCACTTCAAAAGACTACCACATGGCTGAAAGCTGATTTGAAAGGAGGACGTCATGACAACACTAATATAACCAATTGCAATATTGCTGAGTTTTCTTGTAACTGGAAAGCAATTTGCAACTAGGGTGACCACATTTCCAAACTACCATTGGAGTTTTGGATAGAGGGGAGATGAATTAGAACATCTGTCAGGTTTCTATTGCTGTCGGTGCCCCTGTTAGGGAGATTCTCCCTCTTTATTTGTCCTCTTTACTATTATCATTGAAAGTGAAAGTAAAAGAAAAAGAAAATCACATATTTTGGGTTGTCCCCAGAAAAGTAATAAAGTGGAAATCTTCCAATGGGGACACTAGTTCTGTTGACCTGGGGCTGGGGGTCCCCAAGGATTTCCCTAAATTATAAGGGATTTACTCTCATAGATCTACTTTAAATGGCCACATTATCATTCATGCCTATCATTTACCTAATTTTATTTTGTACAGTTAGTCATTATTTATAGGATTTCAACATAGACTCACACATGTTTACAGTTAATCAAGAGAACAATTATTAATTTCCACTTTTACATTTGTGCAGCCATCATAGGCCTTCCACGCATGCTCACCATCTCATTAGTGCATCCATTAGAATTTGAACACTGGTTATGTGCTGGGTTCCAGGGCTCATACGATGGAATCTAGAGTAAACAGAACAAATTTGTATAATTTAATAAGCAGGAACATGGTGGTCATTGTAGGAAAAATGTGTTGATGATAATACAACATGCTATAAGATATTATGGACTATTTTCCACTGTAACTTTATTTAAATTCATTATAAAGTGTTTCTATAAAGTGATTTTATCGTTTATGTCTAAACCCCAAGGTCATTCTACATGGCAAAACTCCAGCACTTACTAGTAGTGTCGAAGAGCGCCCACCTCCTCCTGTTTCACGTACTTTCATATTGGTAAGCTCATCATTAAAATGAACCAATAGTAACATGGGAGACAGGACAGAGCATCAAGTTTCAAACACCCCTAGAGATGTTAGAGCTTTGCTAATCAGAAGTTTCTGGGGAATTTAGAAGTAGCGGATGGGACTTTGAAGGTGCTGTAGGTACAATGGGCCAGATTCAGGTAGGGAGCGCGTAACTATGTTCGGGTGTAGCGTATCCTATTTACGCTACGCCTCTGCAACTTTGACAGGCAAGTGCAATATTAACATAGCACTTGCTCCGTAAGTTGCGGCGGCGTAGCGTAAATAGGCCGGCGTAAGCCCGCCTAATTCAGATATGGAAGAGGTGGGCGTGTTTTATTTAAATGAATTGTGACCCCATGTAAATGACGCTTTTTACTAACGGCGCATGCGCCGTCCGTGAAAGTATCCCAGTGCGCATGTTCCAAATTAACCCGCAAAAAGCCAATGCTTTCGACGTGAACGTAGATTACGCACAGCCCTATTCGCGAATGACTTACGCAAACGACGTATTCGACGGAAAATTTTACGCTGGCCTGACGTCCATACTTAACATTGGCTGCGCCTCCTATAGCAGGGGTAACTATACACCGGAAAAAGCCTAACGTAAACGACGTAAAAAAATGCGCCGGACAAATGTAAGTTTCTGAATCGGCGTATATACCTAATTTGCATTTGCCGACTCGAGGACTACCTTCCAACACTGATACCCATCTCCTGGCATCCACCGAGGATCCCATACCGTGGTTCCCCACTTTTGGTCTTAATTTCAACTGCCTCCGAAGATCCCCAACCAATACTCCCAACCCCACAATCACAAAATACACATAGCACACCAAAATTAGGGTGGGAGGGTGGGAGCTCCTTCTTCATCTGATGACCACCGGACCCTGGCCCCTCCTACCCCCAGGAAATGACCTACAACACCACCCCCTACCATGGTCTGCTACCCTCCCATAAATTAACCCCTATACTCGCTGGTTTCCTGCCCTGCTGCTCTGTCATGCCAGCCCTGCGCCTAGCCTTCGTCTCACTCTGGGCTTCTCTTTACACTTGATAGAATCTTCTTTTAAACAGAGTAAAAAAAGTCTAACTGCAGCCCATATAAAAAACTGAAAAATCAGCACAAGGGATAATTTACAATCCGTAGGATGTATCCCTTGTGCTGATGCCTCTTGTGTTAGTAGATATCCTCCTCTATCCATGCCCCTGCCCCTGTAATCTTCTGATGTGGTGGGGTTTAATATAAATAAGGAGCTGTCACAGGAGTGTCATCAAGAGTACTCAACTATGCCCAAACTTTCCGACCTGGATCCTCCATTCATAGAAATTTGTACTACAGCTTTCATAAATGAAACACAATCTATGAATGGAGGGGTCAAACCTTTCAACCATTTGCCAATCCTCCATTCTTAGATCCTGTTTCATATCTAAGGCCCCATGCACACTGGGCATTTAGTCCTGGTGCAGGAGGCTCCAGCCTTTAGGTGTGGGAGGAATTCTCAGGGGTCTACTAGAAGCTGATGCACCTGGATTTTTCATGACCCAAAAGGATTCATTTATACGAGCTTGCTCTCTGAAGAGCGATATAAACACATTTGAAAGGCGGTGAGGAGGCATTGTATTGCGTCCTCACCTTCTGCTTTCACAACTTGAATCCCAGGCTAGCGCGCCACAACCATGTACATTGTACGTGCTCACTTGAAAGACTCCCGACAGGGACAAAAGCAGCCGCAGCATGCGTGCACACCTGGTAACTGTCTCTATAGCTAAAGGGGGGTAGTAGATTGGGGGTGGTAAAATCTCAACCATTGGGTTTTACTGACCCCCCCCCCCCCAAACACTAGTGTGAACAAGCCCTGAGACTTTGCCTTATGTGTAGATAGTTACCTGGGAAATATTTTCTTCCTTTAATCTTGTCAGCGAGTTTGTTCTATCTCCCATAATATATTCTTCTTCACTGAGGTCTGTAACACATAATATAAACATCCAGACTTCTCTATCATGCACTTTAATAGGTCAGAAGCAGAATCATCATGTATTCTAATGAAATACACATGAATAACTTTTGAGTGTGAGGATAAGCATGACTAGTACAAACCTTTTTTTTTTTTTTTAGTACAAACTTATATTTCAATTGAAATTCGTTTGCAACATCAGATATAGCCAATGCAGTTTGGGAGATAAGGACTTCCCCTTCTTCTTGGCTTTAACAGCAATTGTGATACAATCAGGATGTAATTATATAGAAAGCCTTAAATTGACACTTGATGAAGCTAGCATTTCCTAATGGCACTGTAAATGTAGTCAGCAAGGCAGATGGGCCTTATCGCCTACTTTCTTAAAGTCACACCTATAGCTATATTGTAGTTTACCCTTCTTTTCTATTTCAGTGACAAAAATGTTGCAAATTCACTCTCTAAATAATTGAAACCCCAAATTTCCACATAAAACTTCCACATATTGGGGCAGATTCACGTAGAATTGTGGCAGGGTAACGTATCGTAGATACGTTACACCGCCGCAAGTTTTCATCACAAGTGCCTGATTCACAAAGCCCGCGTAATTCAAAGGGGCGTGTGCCATTTAAATTAGGCGCGCTCCCGCGCCGGACCTACTGCGCATGCTCCGTTTTGAAATTCCCGCCGTGCTTTGCGCGAAGTGACGTCATTTTTTCGAACGGCGACGTGCGTAGCGTACTTTCGTATTCCCGGACGTCTTACGCAAGACAAAAACATTTTTAAATTTCGACGCGGGAACGACGGCCATACTTTATACAGCACATACGTGTGCTGTGTAAAGTTAGGGCAGCTAAAACGACGACTAACTTTGCGACGGGAAACTAGACTAGCAGCGACGTAACGAACGCGAAAAACCGTCGTGGATCGCAGTAACTACTAATTTGCATACCCGACGCTGGTTTACGACGCGACTCCCCCCAGCGGCGGCCGAGGTATTGCATCCTAAGATCCGACAGTGTAATTCAATTACACCTGTCGGACCTTAGGGCTATCTATGCGTAACTGATTCTATGAATCAGTCGCATAGTTAGGATGACCCTAAAACAGAGATACGACGGCGTATCAGGAGATACGCCGTCGTATCTCTTTTGTGAATCTGGCCCATTATGATTATATTAGGATTTGTAAAGTGTAATTGGTATGGTGCTACAATACACTTCCCTATTAAACCATTAGATTTGATATAACAATTTAAAAAAAATAAAGTATTTAACCATGCAATTGTGGTGCTACCTCCTGAAGTGTATGAGATTCCAAAATCCCAATGTAAATCTACTGTTTACTACAAAACACCTCCCTTAAACTCTATGAATAATAATGGATGCGCACAGCATTGTTTCAGTGTGTATTATGAAGGGTTAAGAGTAATCATTAGCATACAGGAGGGCATATATGGCTATAAGTGGATTTAATTGACGCAGCTTCTGATGATGTAAAAATGACAAAACACATTGGGAGGAGCTTCTTACGTCACTTCCGGTTACCTCATTTCCAGTCTGTGGAATTCCTGGAGTGTCCCAGACAGGTTTGTGACTATTGGCCTGTACATTATAACTAGCCATACATTGTTGTAAGTGCATTTTATTGTCCTTTTGTGAGTTAAACAAATAAAGTGGTATAACACTATTGGAGGCTGCACCCTGATTCCCTTTCATATGACCTGGAGTGGAGGAGAAGGAGATATTCCACTGTCTGGAGGGGGATCCATAAAGGGGAAAGCGCATACATCCAGGAAGAAGCATTACTTTGAAAAAGTTCATCAGACCCTCTTATTAGCATTAAGGCCGCATACACACGGTCGGACAAAACCGATGAGAATGGACCGAGGTTCAGTTTTATCGGTCCAAACCGACCGTGTGTATAGCCCATCGGTCTGTTTTCCTCCCGGTCCAAAATTTTAAAACATGCTTCAAAATCGAACCGATGGACCGCTGCCCGATCGGTCCAAACCGATGGTTAGTACAGAAAGTATCGGTTCAAAACCCGCGCATGTTCAGAATCAAGTCGACGCATGCTTGGAAGCATTGAACTTCATTTTATTCAGCACGTCGTGTGTTTGACGTCACCGCGTTCTGACCCGATCGGTTTTTGGAACGATGGTGTGTACACACATCAGACCATCAGGCCACTTCAGCGGTGAACCAATGGAAATGGCCCGTCGGACCATTCTCATCGGTTTGGAACGACCGTGTGTACGCGGCCTAAGGGGTCATGGTGACTGCGTAAGTCTGCAATGGATTTTTGCATCTCGTGCACTTTATTGAGGAGGCACCACAATTGCATGGTTGAACACTTTATTTTTTTAGATTTTTTTACTCTTTTGAATGGTTTAATAGGGCGTATTGTAGTGCCACACCAATAACACTTTTCTTTTTACTGTTTATGTCCCTGATCTGGGGGAGACTGGGTACTGACATTTATAGGTAAAGTTGATCCAAGGAAAATCCGAAAAAATTGCCTCTCGGGGGATCAGGAAGGATATTTTTTCCCCTGCTGGAATAAATTGGATCTTGTTGGGGTTTTTCATCTTCCTCAGGATCAACTGTGGGTATAGGATTTGGTATATGGGATTGTATGTTTTTTTTTTATTGGTTGAACTAGATGGACTTGAGTGTTTTTTTCAACCTGACTAACTATGTAACTATGATTTAAAAACGGTGTGCTACAGCTACAGAAAAGGGAGCCCACATTCCTCCCATAGCACAGTAATTATTTTATTATTAATATTATAATTTATGACTGATTTTAGCTTGGAAACACTTTAAAACACTTTGTGCTCTAAGTGAAAATACTGCTCGCTGCCCTCTGCGGGCATAGCAGAGTAATAGCCACACCCCTTAACATGTAACCTCAAACAGACTTAAATGGCTGAGTGCTGATTCATGGGTGCACTAGATCTAACACTGGTGCTCATTGGACTGCACAGTCATATGAAGAACCCACATAACGGCTGTCACAGAATGGGGGCTGTTAATGCAATGTCTATCTGATGGCTTACAGCAGGGGTGCCCAACCTTTTGAAGAGTGAGGGCCACTCAAGCAGCTTGGTTACCAGTTGAGGGCCACAATGAGCGGAGCAGGCAGATGACAGGTCACAGCTACCCTATAGGCCCTCCCATCCGCCCAGATGAAAGGGGACGAATTCCCTTCTATTTTTCAGATTGGAGGTATGCGAGCGTAAACAGACACAAGTCGCTCTATAGAGGTGAATTGAGAGTCCCATTTGGTCAGGCTGACTCCGCCTTAGGCAAAAGCCGGCGCTGTAGAGGAAGCATATGGGGCTCTGCTCCGCAACCAATTTCTTCCTCTACCACCAGCTTCATTCACAACACTGATGCTGTGGGATGGCGGGTCGGCAACCTGCGATCTGGGCTTGCCAATGCGCCATTCCAGAGCAAGAGGTCGCGGGCCACATCAGAGGGCTCCGCAGGCCACATGTTGCCCCCCGGCTGCTGGTTGGGCACTCCTGGCTTACAGCATTTATCTCCGTGACTTCAACTGGGCTTTAATAGTTGCAAAAAACTTTTATTAATATCATAAGAGAATAAAACATGTATTTTGTCATGGGAGTTCTATCATCTTCTTTGTATTCAAACTGCATGTCTTTAATTTTTATATACAAATCCAATTATTTCTTTATCTCAGCAGCATTACAAGACAAGAAACCATTTTTTTTTATTTTATAATGAAATTTGTCTAGTTTGAGAAAAAGTATAAGTGTATAACTTTTTTTTGGTGCTTTAGGGCTTTCTCTTAGGGGCATTTTCATAAATGGTTCACCAGCACATTTACAGCGCATTTAAAAGTTTAAAAAGATAATGCACCAATTGTTAAAACACAGTTTCAGCACTATGTCAGCCTCACAATATTTTCTATAAAGAAGAAGCTGGACTTAAAATTTCTGCAACTCTTATATTACCAAGTGTATATTAGCTGCATTATATGATACATGTTGATGGCATCATACGATACACGCTTCACCCTAGTGCGCTTCTCCCATAGACCTGCTGTCTGTCCTCCAGGGACCTACTAATCCTCCCAACACATGCTATAAAGTGTGGCATTATAAGGTCTTGGTGGGTGATGCCTAAATGACTGCTGGTCTTGTTACTGTATATTTAGCACAGCTCTCCAATATATGCACATTTCCCCAAAGTCTCTTTAGAAATGGTGCAAGTACGGAAAAATACTTTTCGATCTGCAAGAAGTGCTGTTAGCTCTTAAAGGCTAATGGTGGCCATAGATGGATCATACCTTAACCAGTTCAGCAGGGACCGACCAAGATTCAATCCATTTATAGGCAGGCTGGTAGTACTGAAGTCGATCCATCGATCGACTTCAGTACAACTAGCCTGTCAGATTTTTTGCATGCAATTACTGCCTGTAGTAATCATTGGGTTCTGCCGACAGCTAGACCCCACCCACCTTTATTTGCAGCTTTAAATTTTTTTATACTTCTGAACCCAGCCATCTATAGTTTTTATCTCAGTTCTTGGCCTATACATACCTTTTCCTCCTGTGCCCAGCACTGTGACCACCCATCCGCATCCACCTGTAGTCACTCCGCACTCTAGCCTTTCCAAAGTTCACTGCCCTCCTCCTCATAGCAGCCGACACGGCTCTAGTAGGCAGCGGCCAGCACACTGCCTCTCTCGTTTAGCCGCAGTGTGCGGTAAAGGAACAGTCTTGGGATGTGGGGCAAGTGACATGACAAGAGAACCAGAAACCCGCCACCGACCTTGCAGTGGTGCAGGAGGATACGCTGGCGGCATTGGGCTAGCAGCGGCGGGGAGTGACGGGGGGTTGAGGGGCAAGTCAGGTGGCAGTTATAAAAACCAGCTCTGGTGGAGGCGAGCTCACCCACCTTGCAGCCACTACTTTAGGTGCCAGCAGAAGTCTTTCCTGCTGTCATGGGTCCCACTTCCAGTGGCGGAACACCAGGGCCCAATCGTTAGTGCAACAGCTGCGACCCTGTTAGTTCCACCACTGCTCCTATTCCATTGACACTTTCTCCAGCTCTCCAACTTAAAGTCAGTACAGATAGAGAGCTGGAGGAACTACAAGCCTGTTATAGCAACTACCTTCTAATGGTCGTGGATGCAATGCTTTGCAGGCTCCTATCCAAAAAAATAAAGAAATGCATTTTTTGTTCTTGCAAAAATATGGCAATTATTGTTTGTTTGAAGGTGGACTGACGCTGGCCACACACTATACAGTTTTCCTTTGGATTTACCAAAACCATATAATATGAGGTCAAACCTAAACACTTTTAATTTGTAAGCAATCAGACAGGCCCTTGCACTAAATAATTGAAGGCAAATCTTAACGGAATTTAACATATTTTTTTTTTTTAATAATATACAATGTATGGCCAGCTTTAACCTTTAACTTTCTGTAATCAGTTGACATCACTGCCTCTACTATGCTAAAATCCTAGGTAGTGTTTTCAGCCCTTTCTCAGTTCTCCCCTGCTGCTGGCCTACAGGAAATAATGAGCTGACTGCATCTAAAATTGCTGACAGGTTTGCTGTAAAATGTAGCAGAAATACAAACGAGAAATTTATAAGGCCTACAGTTATTTATAAACGGTTCAAAGTTGTTAAAAAATAATCTGTTATGTTCACTGTCTTATTATTATCATTATACTGGATTTATACAGTGCCAATACTTTACAAACTTACATTAGACATAGCTGAGTATAGGAACTTTTTTTAAGGGTAATGTATCTTTAATACTTGGAAATGCACAAATGAATGTCAAAGGGCCATTACTAAGTCTTTAGGGATCTTGTTGAAAAAGCCTGAAACATATGATCGTATTACCTTCAATGTGACAGTGCCTTCGGAGGTAGGACTCGTTGTCAGGGCTCCTGGAGTTCTGCCAGTATGCCGTGTTCCAGACTCTCCTGTCTAACATCAAACATCGAAAGATGGGTTACCAGCAGCAGATGGTCAACTCAGGAATCAAATTTGTTCTCCATTAGAGAGAATCCTTGAAGGCCTCGGCCATACGGAGATTACAAGGAGACTGTCAGGAATAGCTTTATATCAGGCAATAGATCTTTCTGTGTTTGAAACATGCAGAAAGAGTAGATTGCAAATGTTTTCAGCAGTTCAATTCCCCTTCGAAACTAATCTCATATAATCCTGAACAGCAGCAGTCAATATTTAATTGTCGCTAAACCCTTTTTAGCTTGGAATTTACAAATATGATACAGCAATGTCATCGATTTACTCAGATTGTGACAAATACTAGACTATAGGCTCCTTGGTGATACACTGCTATGTTGAAGCATGGAGGGAATAGAATATTTAAAGTGGATGTAAACCCCCCAAAAATGTTTGTTTTGTTGATGTCATAATGTAGAGTATAAGATTCCCTATCATCTGTGCCCAGTCTTGCCACACAGAGTTAATCCAGCGCTGAGCAATCCTCTTTTAATGTTCAGTGAAAATTAACAGAATTCCAGATAAAAACTTGCCAAATTATAAAGTCCGTTTCTCTGTTCTTGCTTTGTGTTACAGGTTATTTACATATCCTGGTAATATACAATGAACTTTGGATCACCTCATATTATGATAAACATAACATAACATATAAAAAACATGTCCAAGCTCTAGATATGTAAATAACCTGTAACACAAAGCAAGAACAGAGAAACGGACTTTATAATTTGGCAAGTTTTTATCTGGAATTCTGTTAATTTTCACTGAACATTAAAAGAGGATTGCTCAGCGCTGGATTAACTCTGTGTGGCAAGACTGGACACAGATGATAGGAAATCTTATACTCTACATTGTGACATCAAAAACAAAAAAAGTTGTTGGAGATCAATATTGGTAGGACAACAATCATTTTGAAAATCACGTGGATGCTTATTGTGTTGTTTCTTTTATTCCATAAATAGAACACATAGGTCTAGTTATATAAAGTTTGCTATGCACATGTCTCAGCATTCAATCAATAGTTGTGAATAAACCCTTTTGAAGTAGTTTATAATATGCAAAATGTTATTTTCTGAATTTTAACCAGGTTTCAGAAAAAATAGGCTGCTGACACTGTGGATGCAAAGGTATTCATGTGCCAACGTCCCGATATATTTGAAATGAACACTAATTTGGACTAGGAGATTGGACTTTAATGGCACACAAGTAGTTAATGTAAAAATATAAGGGTTTTTATTATAGAGATGTATATAAAAATACATTCAGAAATAATAACAGTATAGTAAATATTGGTATATGGCCCAGAGATATGCTATAACATCACTTCCAAAAAATTACAATAGTGTAAATATACTCAGATGGGAATGTGGTTTATCTTGGTTCTCCTCCTTCTTGGAAAACCAATCACAAATTGTGAAACTGGGGCCTTTCACTTCTGAAAAACGGACGGTATCATGTGGAGTCCCTCAAGGATCTCCTTTGTCGCCGGTTCTGTTCAATATCTATCTCCGCCCTCTCTTTGAAATCATCAGTAATCAGAAGTTACTCTATCACTCTTATGCAGTTGATACACAATTATATTTTCCCAATGTCTGACAATGTCTGACAACAGCAGTTCTGCTGCCCTCTGAAAAGTGACCCATCTCAGATTATTAATATTATTATAATAATAAAGGATTTATATAACGCCAACAGTTTGCACAGCATTTTACAATATAAAGTAGCACATTTACAACACAGTTCAATATAGGAGGAGTAGGAGGGGCCTGCTCATGGATCTTATAATCTAAGATTGGTTTTAAGAAGGGCAGTAAATAGTGTCATTCATGTAAAGAAGTCGTATGAACATTCAATACTAACAGTAAATAGCTTAAGTACATTTGACCAGAAGGGAAAAAAGCCTAAAATAATGACCTAAGAACATTCCTAAAATAATAGCCTAACAACAATCAGAAGAGAAAATACTTTTTGAAAATTACTTATTGTAAAGCTTTTTTTTTTTTATTTCATAATTACCTGCTCTATGCAATGGTTTTGCACAGAGCAGCCCCGATCCTCTTTTTCTGGGGTCCCCCACCAGAGCTCTAAACTCCACCCCCTGTCAAGTGCCCTAATAGCAAGTCACTTGCACTTGCCCCAAAATTATAATGATCTGAATAGTCAGACAAATAATACAGTTTGAATACACATATAAAACACTTGAATTATACTCCTAAAATGCTGATATACGAGTGAAAAAATGCAAGAGCATGCTTAAAAAGATATGCCTGAAAGCATGTGAAAATCGCTCTGCGCAGGTGTAAATGGAGCCTAAAGTATAATATCGTGCTTCATACAGCTGACTTCTTGTGAGTGATCCTAAAAAGAAAGAATATGATGTATTTTAGGTTAGTGCATATTGAAGATATTATAACACTTATCTGAGAGGGATTTTTGATGTGTCTTTGCCATTCCACATTTGTATTGTTGTGTGTCATCTAAATATTCGCTCTAAAGACCATCTATATATATATTATAAAAGCAAAGTTCCGGATAACATTTTTTTTATTTTTTATTGATCCTAGCATTAGTACTAATTTAATACAATAACTATTAGACAAAGCTCATTATGTATTTATTAAAAATATGTGTCCGACTTCAATGAACAGGGATCCGACTTCGATCCCCGACAATACCAGGCACTGTGTCTGATATGAATCTAGAGGGGAAACTCCATGTCAAAATAAAAAACTAACATGGGTTCCCCTGCAAGAGCATACCAGGCCCTTCAGTCTGGTATGGATTTTAAGGGGAATCCCCTACGCTGAAAAAACGGCATGGGGTCCCCCCAAAATCCATACCAGACCCTTATCCAAGCACAGAGCCCGACCGGTCATGAAAGAGGGTGGGGACGAGCGCCCTCAACATGGGGGGGTGGGTGCTTTGGATCAGGGGGGCCCTGCGGCCACCCACCCCAAAGCACCTTGTCCCCATGTTGATGAGGACAAGGGCCTCTGTCCGACAACCCTGGCCGTTGGTTGTCGGGGTCTGCGGGTGGGGGCTTATCGGAATCTGGGAGCCCCCTTTAATAAGGGGGCCCCCAGATCTCGGCCCCCCACCCTATGTGAATGAGTATGGGGTACATCGTGCCATTACCCATTCACCTGGGGAAAAAAGCATCAATAGAAAAAACACACTACAAAGGTTTTTAAAGTAATTTATTAGGCAGCTCCGGGGGCTCTTCCGACTTCTCCGCTCTCGTTCTCTGGACAGCGGGAGAAGAACCGGAGAGTGCGGAAGAAGAGGCCCTAGAGAGCGGAGAAGTCGAAACAGACCACCGAAGTCAGAAGAGACCCCTGGAGCTGCCTAATAAATTACTTTAAAAACCTTTGAAGTGTTTTTTTTATTGACACTTTTCCCCCCCGGGCGAATGGGTAGGAGTGCGATGTACCTCTTACTCATTCACATAGGGTGGGGACCGGGATCTGAAGGGCCCCCTTATTAAAGGGGCTCCCAGATTCCGATAAGCCCCACGCCCGCAGACCCTGACAACCAATCGCCAGGGTTGTTGGGAAGAGGCCCTTGTCCTTATCAACAGGGCGCCCCCCTGCCCCAAAGCACCTACCCCCCATGTTGAGGGCATGCGGTCTGGTACGGTTCAGGAGGGGGTGCCGCTCACTTGTCCCCACCCCCTTTCCTGACCGGCCAAGCTGCGTGCTTGCATAAGGGTCTGGTATTGATTTTGGGGGGACCCCCACACCGTTTTTCGATGTATGGAGTTCCCCTTAAAATCCATACCAGACCCGAGGGCCCAAGGGCCTGGTATGGCTCTTGGAGGGGGAACACATGCCGTTTTTTTATTTAAAATTTGGCGTGGAGTTCTCCCTCAAGATTCATACCAAACACAGTGCCTGGCATTGTCGGGGATAAAAGTCAGATCCCTGTTTATTGAAGTCGGACGCGTGTCTGACTTCAAGTCGCAGGGCAAAGTCGGATTCAAAGATGCAGTTCCATGCGCTTTTTTCTGCACTAGAAATGCATGCACAGTTCTTTCCATGTATTCCAATTGCTCTAGTTCACACCAATGCAGTCAGTTCCAGTCAGTTTCTGCACCGGCAATTGACTGCTGGAACTGACTGCACTGGTGTGAACTAGAGCAATTGGAATACATGGAAAACACTTTGCATGCATTTTTAGGGCCAGTTCACACCACAAAAATGCACTTATATGCTCCGGATCAGTTTTTGCTTCCAGTTTACAAAACACGCAGTTTCAGTGCATTTTTCATACAATTTGCTGGGTTCCAGTACAATTCTGTGCAGAATAAATGCAGTACGCTCTACTTTTTTTTCTGCATCGGAAACTGACTGCAAACTGACTGCACTGGTGTGAACTAGAGCCATTGGAATACATGGAAAACACTGCATGCATTTTAAGGCTGGATTCACACCTATGCATTTTTTATGCTTTTTGCATTTTGCAGATTTGCACTGCAGTCCATTTAACATGGTTTCCTATGGAACACGTTCTGTAGAGCATCTAGCACTAATGCCTTGTACACACGATCGGTCCATCCGATGAAAACGGACTGATGGATTTTTTCATCAGTTATCCGATGAAGCTGATTGATGATCAGTCGTGCCTACACACCATTGGTTAAAAAACGATCGTGTCAGAACGCGGTCACGTAAACCACGTACGACGGCACTATAAAGGGGAAGTTCAAATCCAATGGCGCCACCCTTGGGGCTGCTTTAGCTGATTTTGTGTTAGTGAAAGACGATTTGCGCTTTTCTGTCTGTTACAGCGTGATGAATGTGCTATCTCCATAACGAACGCAAGTTTTACCAGAACGAGCGCTCCCGTCCCCTAATTTAGTCTGAGCATGCGTGGATTTTTAACCGATGGACGTGCCTACAGATGATCGTTTTTTTCCTATCGGTTAGTTAACCATCAAATAATTTTAAAACAAGTTCCTAGTTTTTTAACCTATGGATAAAAAAACGATGCGGCCCACACACGATCGGTTAATCTGATGAAAACGGTCAATCGGACCGTTTTCATCAGACAAACCGATCTTGTGTATGTGGCATAAGGCCTGATTCACACCTATGCAATTTTTGTGCTTTTTGCATTTTGCAGATTTGCACTACAGAACGTGTTCCATGGCAAACCATGTTAAATGGGCTATAGTGCAAATCTGCAAAATGTAAAAAGCACTAAAAATGCACAGGTGTGAATCAGGCATTAGTAAATCTCCCCCAACAAGTGTCAGCTACAAATCCACTAAAATAACAGTAATTAGTCCAGCTATCAGGCACCGGTGAACACTAGTAGGAAAATGTATCATAACTGGAGCAGCCGTGCATGGAAGCCAATTAGTTTCTGGCCTAGATTCACGTAGGGCGGCTTTACGTTGTGCGGGCGTAGCGTATCTTATTTACGCTAAGCCGCCGATACTCAGAGAGGCAAGTGCTGTATTCACAAAGCACTTGCGTCCTAAGTTACGGCAACGTAGCGTAAATCGGCCGGCGTAAGCACGCGTAATTCAAAGTAGGCAGGTCGTGGGCGTGTTGTATTTAAATTAAGCGTGACCCCATGTGGATGCATGACCAAACGAACGGCACATATGCGCGCATTCTCAGTATCACGTCGTATTTACGCCCAAAGATACGCCGGCTCAATGCCTGTGACGTGAAAGTAACCTACGCACAGCCCGATTCACGTACGACTTACGTAAACGACGTAAAAATATACACTTGTTCCGACGTCCATACCTTGCATGGGCTGCGCCACCTAGAGACCTGCTTTATCTTTACGCCGGCGTATGTCTTACGTAAACGGCGTAACTAATTGCGATGGGCGTACGTACGTTCGTGAATCGGCGTATCTTGCTCATTTGCATATTCGTTGCGGAAATCAACGGAAGCGCCACCTAGCGGTCAGCGTAAATATGCACCCCAAGATACGACGGCGTAGGAGACTTACGCCGCTCGTATCTTGGCCAAATCTATGCGTAACTGATTCTATGAATCAGGCGCATAGATACCACGGCGGCCATTCGGACTTACGACGGCGTATCTGGAGATACGCCTTCGTAAGTCTTTGTGAATCTGGGCCTCTATCTTTTATTTTCAAAGCTTAACTGAACAAGCTGAAGATAGAGGCTGATTTGTTGCTATTCAAAGCTGCTCCAGATTTTGCGTGCTCTAGTTTTGATAAATCCCGACCCTGGAAAGAAGAATGTTTTCTGTGTTTCTATTAGAGATGTGCACAATGGAAAAATGTGTTTCTTATTAGTTTCTTATTCGTTCGTAAAGTTAATAATTTTGTTTCGTCATATGTGTTATGTTAATTTTCCAAGTTCATTTTGTATATTCAAAATTGTATTCAATTGAAATTCGAATTTCGGAAGATGGCTATATTCATTCTATTCTGTTTTATTCCATTATATTTTTCTCTTCTATTCTATTATTTTCTATTCTATTCAGTTTTATTCTATTCTTTTGTATTCAATTGTATTATATTATATTCTAATCTTTTCAATTCTGTTCTATAAAGCAGCCTAGGTAGGAATCATCTTATTTCACTTTTATACCTTACTGTATTTATTGCAATATGTTTCCATTTCAAATTCAAATAATTAGATTCATTGACATTTTTTACTATTGTGATTTGGAGATTTGGATACATCCAAAACTTCAAAAATGAAAATTTCGTTTGAATTTTCGATTAGTAACAAAACAAATCGCACATGTTTCGTTTTCATAGAGCCACCTAAACCTGAATGCACATGTTTGGGATTCCTCTGACTTTGCTTTGACTTGGAGGCCTGGATCTTGGATAAACCCATATTGCAACACACAGCTGCTCTTGGGACTGTTTCTTTCTATTATTGGCCCTTGAGAAGCACTTGGAACCTTTAACGTGTAAATATTGAAGTTGACAGTCATTTGCCTGCTGGTAGACTGGACACTCCCTACGTTGCAGATAGAGAAAGGGGCTGTGTGTTAGTGGGTGTCCTGACTCTCCTGTAGTCCGAGGGAGGGGGCAAGCACGACACTCCACACCAGGAAGAAAGCCTCACATTACTGTGTGGAGTTCCAGACAGAAAAACCAGGAAGTGAGGATTTCTCAGAACAAATAAGGACATTTAAAAGCAAAATCAAAGGATGAGGTAAGTGAAGGAGGACTGCACTAAGGTAAAGGAAGCTATTTAGGGGGAAAAATTGTACCTTTACAACCCCTTTAACTTTGATTAGGAGAAAACAGCAGCTGGAGGCTGTTGTCGGAGGCGCTGATCGAGCAAAGGTCACTATTGTCGGAGGCGCTGATCGAGCAAAGGTTTTCCAACAGGCTGGTAGTACACAAGTTGATAGATATATTGAGTTGTGTACGACTAAGGTGCCCACACATGGATTGAAATTCAGCCGGTACCTGCTGAAGCAGCCAGATTTCGATCCATATATGGCTAGCTTAAGCCAGGTGGATGAGCCGAACACCCCCCGGTTTGGTTCGCACCAGAACATGCGAACAGGCAAAAAAATAGTTCGAACACGTGAACACCGTGTTGTATGCCTTTAGAAATTAAATTTGTATTGCCGTTACCTTACAATTCATGAATAGCCGCGAGTAGTTTTAAATAACTTTTTTTCCTTTAGAAATGAAATTTTCTGTGTGGAGTTCCAGACAGAAGAACAGGAAATGAGGATTTCTCAGAAGAAATAAGGACATTTAAAAGCAAAATCAAAGGATGAGCTAAGTGAAGGAGGACTGCACTAAGGTAAAGGAAGCTATTTAGGGGGAAAAAATTGTACCTTTACAACCCCTTTAACTTTGATTGGGAGAAAACAGCAGCTGAAGGCTGTTGTCGGAGGCGCTGATCGAGCAAAGGTCACTATTGTCGGATTTAATTTCTAAGGGAAAAAAAGTAATTTAAAACTACTCGCGGCTATTCATTGTCGGGTAACGGCAATACAGATCAAAGTCATTGAAAAAAAAAAACGGCCAGACCTGAAGGACCTGGTAATGGACTGGGGGGGGGAACCCCTGCCATTTTTTTCAATGACTTTGATCTGTATTGCCGTTACCTTACAATTCATGAATAGCCGCAAGTAGTTTTAAATAACTTTTTTTCCTTTAGAAATGAAATTTTGTGCAGGGACAGTTCTAAACATGGGAAATATGCGCTACTTTACATGCATATTATACACACCCCCAGGTACGAAATTTAAAGGAATATTTCACTTTTATTGTTTCACTTTAAGCATTATTAAAATCACTGCTCCCGAAAAAACGGCTGTTTTTAAAACTTTTTTTTGCATTGATACTTGTCCTCCGGGGCAGGACCCAGGTCCCCAAACACTTTTTATAACAATAACTTGCATATTAATATGAGCTATGAGTAAGAACTGATTGATAGTGCAAAACATCAGCTGTATGCCCCTGTCTTTGCTGTGATGTGTGGTGTTTAAATACTTTTACCAATAAAAGGCAACCGAGAAGGGTTTTCCAGAGTGCGGCTGTCCAAACATTTCTTTCTACAATAACTTGCATATTAACCGTCAAAATTAGCACTTTTGATTTTTCATGTTTGTGTCCCATAGACTGTAACGGTATTTGCGTGTTCAAACAAATTATTTGCCTGTTCGCATGCAAAAAATTACATAGGGTTCCCCAAAAATCCATACCAGACCTTTGAGCACGCAACCTGGCAGGCCGCAGGAAAAGACAGGGGGACGAGAGAGCACCCCCCCTCCTGAACCGTACCAGTCCACATGCCCTCAACATGGGGAGGATGTCCCCATGTTGATGGGGACAAGGGCCTCATCCCCACAACCCTTGCTCGGTGGTTGTGGGGGTCTGCGGGCGGGGGGCTTATCGAAATCTGGAAGCCCCCTTTAACAAAGGGGAACTCCAGATCACGCCCCCCCCTCTATGTGAATTGGTAACAGGGTACATTGTACCCCTACCATTTCACAAAGAAAGTGTAAAAACCACACAGACACAGCTGGACAGGTCCTTTATTTTAAAAAAAAAAAAATTCCAGCTATGTAATCCCGTCTCTTAATTTCCAACGATGATCCATTCTCCAGCGACGCTGCAGTCTCTGTTTGGTAGGACCATTGTATTCATGATACCTGCAACAATGGATATTCCTTCATCCCGGCTTAATGAGAGAAAATTGAGCCATCTATGGCCAGACTGGTCTCTCTGCTATGGGTGAGTACAGAAGACTTGTCACAGGTTTTATTGTCCAGCTTCAGGTTGAGTTCTGCTCTGTACAGCAATGCAATCTAAATACATTATACTAACAAAAAAAAACCTTACCAAACGCTTCATTTTCTGACACCGATTTCTGTATGAGTGACCTAAATTAAGAAAAAAAATGCAGCTGTAAGTTTTTATGACAGCCATAATTAATACAGTGATCCAGCAATAAATGTTCCTGCACAATTAACTTCCTCTTCCTCTTTAGCAGCTCTTGGAATAATGCAAGGACTAATGACAGAGCAAAAATACAATTCTCTCAGCTCCTTCAACTCCCCAACAATCTATTTTTTGAATTACGTTTGCAGGTTTGTATAATACAAAGCAGAGTTCAGCGACCAACAGCAATCTGTTTATTCTGCACTGAATGTATTCTGCGGACTTCTGATTAGAAGTGTCAGAAATAGAAGTGTCAAAATTACTCCCGAGAGTGGCAGATTTCGAAAATAATTCAAGTGGTGGTTTCTCTGCAATACAGCAGTGATCAGTGGTGTGGGAAGCAGGAGAGACTGTTTTAGTTTTCGCTTTACTAACCAAGACAATTTATTATGTGAGAGATGAAACATAGATGTTCATTTTGTATTTGCATAACCACTTGCTTACTGGGCACATATACCCCCTTCCTGCCCAGACGAAATTTCAGCTTTCAGCACTGTCACGCTTTGAATGACAATTGTGCGTTCGTGCGACGTGGCTCCCAAACAAAATTGACGTCCTTTTTTTCCCACAAATAGAGCTTACTTTTGGTGGTATTTGATCACCTCTGCGGTTTAAATTTTTTGCGCTATAAACAAAAAAAGATCGACAATTTTGAAAAAAAAACACAATATTTTTTACTTTTTGCTATAATAAATATCCCAATTTTTTTTAAACAAACAATTTTTTTCCTCAGTTTTCCTCAGTTTCTTTGGTAAAAAAAATAATCGCAATAAGCGTATACTGATTGGTTTGCGCAAAAGTTATAGCGCCTGCAAAATAGGGGATAGAATTAAGAAATTTTTTTTATAATTTTTTTTTACTAGTAATGGCGGTTATCTGAGATTTTCGTCAGGACTGCGATATTACGGCGGACACATTGGACACTTTTGACACATTTTTGGGACCATTCACATTTATACAGCAAACAGTGCTATAAAACTGCACTGATTACTGTATAAATGTGACTGTCAGGGAAGGAGTTAACACTAGGGAGGCGATTAAGGGGTTAAATGTGTACCCTGCTAGGTGATTCTTACTGTGGGGGGAGGGGACCGATAGGTGTACAAGGGACACACCATCGGTCTCCTCTCCCTGACAGGACGCGGGTCTCTGTGTTTACACACAGAGATCCGCGCACCTGACTCTGTGACTGCCGATCGTGGGAACCTGGCGGACATCGCGGCCGCCAGGCACGTGCATCAGCACCTGAGTGACGCGGCGGGCACGCGCATGCCCCCCAGCGGCCGGAGGCCCGAGGATGTCATATGACGGCCTCCCGGCCCTGTAGAGCCAAGTTATGGCCGTCATTAGACAATGGTCCAGGTCCAGAGTAGATAAAGCTAGTCATGACAGGTTCACTTTAAATGCCAACTCTGAGCTCCCTCCACCCACTGATTGCCAACCACCCTCCTAGGGGCATTTTTACACCCTGTGAAAAAAAAAATGCTTTTACATACCCCTTTTTTTTATGTCCTTGATATGGTCATCCCCTGGTCCTTTTTATATTTTAACTTCCTCTGGCAGTGAGCAAATCTTAAATGCTGCTACATTCTCTTGTGGGTCCAGGGCAGGGAGTGGAGCCTTGATGCCCTGGGTTCACAGGAAATGGGTGAATGACACCTTAGGGGGGAGATTTACTAAAACTGGAGCACACAGAATCTGATGCAGTTGTGCATGGGAGCCAATCAGCTTCCAGGTTTAAGCCCCCGTTCACATTGGCACAATTTGACTTGCTCAATTGCCTGCCATATCGCAGCCTATTGCTGGCCTTGCGGCACTGCATCGATTTTCAAAAGTAGCACCTAACGTCCTGCAAGCGTACCGCCCCAGTGTAAAAGCACTCGGGCTGCGGGGAAGCTGTTTTTCAGGTGCTATTTTTAGCCCAAAAGCCCCTGAAAAAACGCCCCAGTGTAAAAGGGGTCTTAGTGCTCTGGATTGGGACAAGTACACACTATAGAAGGATATGCTTTGCTCATATTTCATGTTTCACTTTGCAAGAGAATTTGCCCCAGAGCTTAGTGAAGCTCTGCTGACGTTCATCATTCAATCATATACAAAATGCCTTTTTTTTTTTTAAGTTTACAGCCTTTACTAAACTCTGGGGCAAAATGTATTTGCAAAGTATATCTCCCCTTGCCTTTAGTAAATCAAACGCAATGGTCCATACTGCTTATGTAAATCTTGAGACTTGCTTCAAAAAAATATAACTCTGATCGTGCAAATCTCTGACACTTTTTAGTAATAAATTAACTTGTTTGTCCCTTCCTGCCTCCCACACATTTATATGAATGAATCGGCAGAGAAGGCAGATAACAGGCAATCTCCAACACAACCTGGAGGTGTCAAAGCTTTGTACTGCACTGGAGTAAAGGCCATGCAAGCTGTTGCAAGCAGGGCTTTTTTTTTCTTTCAGAGAATAGGTGCAGGTACACCCCCCTTATAAGTCATCCCTTGTCTCCACCCCCTACCCACCTCTGAGCAACCTCCCTTTGTTTGACCCCCTAACTACCTCCTAGTTATGCCCCTTTTAGAGACTACAGTACCAAGTGTTGTTTTGTGGTGCTAAATCATTTGTATGGAATTTGTTAATGATAACAAGAAAAGCCATACAATAGATCCCCCACAGCCAGCAACAACTTTAACAGTAGATCCCTCCAAGCAACAATTAACCTCCAGCAACAATTGCCCACCTGTGACAAAAGATCCCCTAGCAGCCAGCATTAATAAACCCTCCAGCACACCCCAGCACCCCTTGCCATTGCATACATCCAGCGCTGGAGGTGTCGGAAACGAGTTCCCCCGCATTCCCGCTGAAAAAAGCCCTGGTTGCAAGTATATGCAGGCTCCTATTATACAGTATATCAAATACCACATTTTAACACATGTGCCTCAGTGTGGTGAAAGGGGTTCTGAGAAACCATGTGTAGAGGGAGGTAGGGGCTGAGAGTGTTGTGGTAAACACGGCACAGCAAGGCACACAGTTCTCATACACCTTCAAGCAGAAAACCAGTCCACAAACTTTGTTTTGCATTTTTATTGAGGAAAATAAACTTGGATGAAGACTGGGGAGATATGGGATGCCCACTTGATTGAAGACATAAAGAACAGGGACTTCAAACTATGTAGTCTCTGTATATACACCTCATTTGATGGGCACTGGTAAGGCTGCATTTGATGGGCACTGAGAAGTGAGCAGCCCGAGGCCTGGGCGTTACTTTGCACAATCAACACAGGCGGCCTGAGGACATTTGTATGTCTATCTCTCTCTCTCTATATATATATCTATCTATTTATATATATATATATATATATATATATATATATATATATATACAGTGAGGAAAATAAGTATTTGAACACCCTGCTATTTTGCAAGTTCTCCCACTTGGAAATCATGGAGGGGTCTGAAATTGTCATCGTAGGTGCATGTCCACTGTGAGAGACATAATCAAAAAAAAAAATCCAGAAATCACAATTTATGATTTTTTAACTATTTATTTGTATGATACAGCTGCAAATAAGTATTTGAACACCTGTCTATCAGCTAGAATTCTGACCCTCAAAGACCTGTTAGTCTGCCTTTAAAATGTCCACCTCCACTCCATTTATTATCCTAAATTAGATGCACCTGTTTGAGGTCATTAGCTGCATAAAGACACCTGTCCACCCCATACAATCAGTAAGAATCCAACTACTAACATGGCCAAGACCAAAGAGCTGTCCAAAGACACTAGAGACAAAATTGTACACCTCCACAAGGCTGGAAAGGGCTACGGGGAAATTGCCAAGCAGCTTGGTGAAAAAAGGTCCACTGTTGGAGCAATCATTAGAAAATGGAAGAAGCTAAACATGACTGTCAATCTCCCTCGGACTGGGGCTCCATGCAAAATCTTACCTCGTGGGGTCTCAATGATCCTAAGAAAGGTGAGAAATCAGCCCAGGACTACACGGGAGGAGCTGGTCAATGACCTGAAAAGAGCTGGGACCACCGTTTCCAAGGTTACTGTTGGTAATACACTAAGACGTCATGGTTTGAAATCATGCATGGCACGGAAGGTTCCCCTGCTTAAACCAGCACATGTCAAGGCCCGTCTTAAGTTTGCCAATGACCATTTGGATGATCCAGAGGAGTCATGGGAGAAAGTCATGTGGTCAGATGAGACCAAAATAGAACTTTTTGGTCATAATTCCACTAAACGTGTTTGGAGGAAGAAGAATGATGAGTACCATCCCAAGAACACCATCCCTACTGTGAAGCATGGGGGTGGTAGCATCATGCTTTGGGGGTGTTTTTCTGCACATGGGACAGGGCGACTGCACTGTATTAAGGAGAGGATGACCAGGGCCATGTATTGCGAGATTTTGGGCAACAACCTCCTTCCCTCAGTTAGAGCTTTGAAGATGGGTCGAGGCTGGGTCTTCCAACATGACAATGACCCGAAGCACACAGCCAGGATAACCAAGGAGTGGCTCTGTAAGAAGCATATCAAGGTTCTGGCGTGGCCTAGCCAGTCTCCAGACCTAAACCCAATAGAGAATCTTTGGAGGGAGCTCAAACTCCGTGTTTCTCAGCGACAGCCCAGAAACCTGACTGATCTAGAGAAGATCTGTGTGGAGGAGTGGGCCAAAATCCCTCCTCCAGTGTGTGCAAACCTGGTGAAAAACTACAAGAAACGTTTGACCTCTGTAATTGCAAACAAAGGCTACTGTACCAAATATTAACATTGATTTTCTCAGGTGTTCAAATACTTATTTGCAGCTGTATCATACAAATAAATAGTTAAAAAAATCATACATTGTGATTTCTGGATTTTTTTTTTTGGATTATGTCTCTCACAGTGGACATGCACCTACGATAACAATTTCAGACCCCTCCATGATTTCCAAGTGGGAGAACTTGCAAAATAGCAGGGTGTTCAAATACTTATTTTCATCACTGTATATATATATATATATACACACACACACAAACGCATGCTTTTTTATTGTTGAAGTGGGGGCGGGAATCTTGGAACGAGTTCTCACACTTTTTTCCCAGGACTTGACCCCTGCCCACACCCAGGGTCCTCCCACCCCGAGATCTGGGGAGATCCCTCTACGACAGCCTAGCACTCCATCTCCAGCTTCCACCCAAACAATTCCCCCCCCCCCCCCCCCCAGCTGGGATGATCCTGAGTATTTAACCACTAGCCGACCGCGCACCGCCGCTCTACGTCGGCAGGTCGGCTCGGCTGGGCGAGAGCACGTAGTATAACGTCCTCTCTCTCAGCCGCCACTAGGGGCGCGCGCGCCCCCCGCTCGCCCCCGACTCCCGTGCGTGTGCCAGGCGGGCGCGATCGCCGCCGGGCACACGCGATCGCTCGGTACAGAGCGGGGACTGGGAGCTGTGTGTGTAAACACACATCTCTCGGTCCTGTCAGCAGGGGAAATGCTGATCTTCTGTTCATACAATGTATGAACAGAGGATCAGTGTTTCCCCTAGTGAGGCCACCCCCCCCCCCCCACAGTAAGAACACACCCAGGCATACTTAACCCCTTCCCCGCCCCCTAGTGTTAACCCCTTCACTGCCAGTGGCATTTTTATAGTAATCCAATGCATTTTTATAGCACTGATCGCTATAAAAATGCCAATGGTCCCAAAAATGTGTCAAAAGTGTCCGAAGTGTCCGCCATAATGTCGCAATACCGAAAAAAAATCGCTGATCGCCGCCATTACTAGTAAAAAATATATATTAATAAAAATGACATAAAAATACCCCCTATTTTGTAAACGCTATAACTTTTGCGCAAACCAATCAATAAACGCTTATTGCGATTTTTTTTTACGAAAAATATGTAGAAGAATATGTATCGGCCTAAACTGAGGAAAAAAAATGTTTTTTTATATATTTTTGGGGGATATTTATTACAGCAAAAAGTAAAAAATATTCATTTTTTTCAAAATTGTTGCTCTATTTTTGTTTATAGCGCAAAAAATAAAAAACGCAGAGGTGATCAAATACCACCAAAAGAAAGCTCTATTTATGGGAAAAAAAGGACGCCAATTTTGTTTGGGAGCCACGTCGCACGACCGCGCAATTGTCTGTTAAAGCGACGCAGTCCCGAATCGCAAAAAGTACTCTGGTCTTTGGGCAGCAATATGGTCCGGGGGGTAAGTGGTTAAGGAGGCTTGCCCCCTGCCAATCTAGGTTGGGGATTAGTCAGGGCCTCTCAGAATACTCCTGGCAGCTCCACCTCTCCTCGCCTCCTTCCTTTCCAGAAGATTCCAGCACTTTCTGGAAAGAGGTGGAAGGTCTCAATGATGCTGCCTGTGAGTCACCCAGCTCTGCCTGAGTTACTCCCAACCCAGATCAAAACACACACAGGCTTGGCTGCCCGCCATGCCTGCTTAAAGGGTTACTAAACCCTTGTTTTTTTTGTTTTTTAAATAACAAACATATCATACTTACTTCCTCTGTGCAATTGGTTTTGCACAGAGTGGCCCCGAGCCTTCTCTTCCGGGGTCCCTCAACAGCACTGGTGGCTCCTCCTCTTCTCGAGTGCCCAATCGTTGAAGCTCTCTCCTTTAGGACACCAAGTCGGGTGCAGTCCTGAGTCCTGCTGCTGCGTCTATTGACATAGACAGCAGGGCCGGTCCCCGCTCCCGGCGCCCGCGTCATTGGATTTGATTAACAGCAGCAGGAGCCGATGGCTGCGCTGCTATCAATCTATCCAATCAGGACAAGAGACATCGTCCGGAGCTAGTGTGCTCGTTTGAGGGTTTACACACCCTTTAAGATTTCCTAAGCAAAAAAAAACTATCTGTACATATCTAGCAACCTAGGGGGTGCTACACATGAATAATGTTATTTACGTCAAATTTAAGGCATAAACCCCACAGTTCACTTTTTTCATCAGAGCTGCATGAAATTTTTTTTACAATATGAAAGGGACACATAGCATTGTAAAAGAATTTACACCTTTTTTTTTTTACAGTTTAACAATAATACATAACATGTTGGTTGTGGTTTTATGTATATTATCCACCCATGGTCAACAAGTTCTAGTAATATAGTACAGCTGTAGCACAATTTATTAGAAACATAGTTGCAGGGACTGTATTTACACTTACTTTTTTATCTTCTTTTTTGCATCGGTAGTTTCCAAATCAGACAGCTCCTTTTAGATAAAATAATTAATTAATTAGAATAGTACTATATGCAGCATAAATAAACACAAAAAAAAACAAAGAGTCTAATATAGAAGAAATGGCAGTCTGTGACCTCTCTACAGACTTCAATGCAGGTTAACAATTCAGCCTGGTCCAGAACCCACCCCCAGTCAGTGATTGGACAATGAAGCAGCAGCACATTGATGAGGTCATCTCTGTGATTTCTCCTTTGGTAAGCATGTTTCCTGTAAGCAACAGGCCCCGTACACACGTCCGAGGAACTCGACGGGCAAAACTCATCGTTTTGCTCGTCGAGTTCTGTGTGAAGCCGCCGAGGATCTCGGCGAGCCAACTTTCCTCATTGAACAACGAGGAAATAGAGAACATGTTCTCTATTTGGCTCGACGAGGAACTCCTCGGCTTCCTCGGCCGAAAGTGTACACACGGCCGGGTTTCTCTGCAGAATCCAGCTCCGATCGAGTTTCTGGCTGAATTCTGCCGAGAAACTTGGTCGTGTGTACGGGGCCACAGAGTTTTGACATTCTCACTGTGTTGACCCTACCTGTCTCTGTACTGCTGTACAAAATACTTCAGAAGAATGGATAGCATTTAGAGTCAGGTACTTATGCTAGCTGTATATATATATTATATATATATATAAAAAATATGTGATTTTTACGGAATATGTAGCTGGCTTACATGGCTGTATTTTTAAAGATCAACTTTAAACACCAACAAGGTCAGAATTCTCCATAAACCTGAATAGGCTCCTGAGTCCACAGTCAGCTCAGGTTGCTTGTCTGCTCAATAAGCTTATAGAATAAAAATAAACGAATAAAGTGAGCCCGAAGGTGGCATGTGTTCAGGAGAATAGTTCAATTTTCTGTTGTCAGGCAATAACTACACTTTTCAGAAGTAGTGTTTTCAAGCTGTTCTGTAAAATCAAGGCATCTATTAGATTTGTCCTTGAGCTTTCTAATATCATTGTAAAATACAAGACCTTTACAAAGGCGGAAAGCTCTAGGTGAAGTGCAGAGTCAGGTTCATTTACATGTATACAGCGACTTCTTAGCAACCGAGTCTCAAAGCGCTTTGCAGTTTGATGGCTTGTACATGTGCGCAGCCAGCTATGAAATGCAAAACCTCAACCAGGAGGCTAATGCTGCATATTAAATAACAAGAAAAATCTGTATCCCTATCATTGTTACTTGTGGTAGGGGAGATAGGACAGCTGCAGGTTTTGCTCAGTAAGTTCAGAACTGCGTGGGCAATTATTAGTACCTCAATCATACTATTAAAGTTTTCTAGTGATTAATCATTAAGAGTAGCCATACAGATTGAAGAAAAGGCTCCCCATGATGTAAGCTACACTAGAAACTTGCATTAGCAATTTATTTTGCATAATTGCACGATGCTCAAACTGTAAGTGACTAATGGCTATCACATGCTACCAGGGCCGGCCTTAGGTGTTCAGGCGCCCTGTGCGAGCTAATCTTGTGGACCTTTCACACTGAGTCCTGCAAGCAGCATCTTTGGAGCAGCTTTTGGGCGCTGAAAAAAAGACGCTCCAAAAACGCCCCTCTCCATTGAAATGAATAGAAAGCGCTGTAAAAACGGCTTCCCTTTTCACACTGAGGCACTGCAAAAACGTCCTAAAACGTTAGGGTCTTAGTGGTGCTTTACCAGCACATTGGGATTGCAGATGAGGCTTCGCTTGAATAACGCCTCAATAACGCTCGAATAACGCTCAAATAACAGTTAAGCCTTTAATTGCCTTAGAGCAGGGGGTATCCAAACTGTGGCCCTTTTCTTGCTTTTATCTGGCCCTTGGGGCAATATTTCATCTTCTGACATAAAAAATGGGGCACAATTCCTCCTAATGACACCAACAATGGGCCAAAATTCCTCCTAATGACACCAACAATGGGGCACAATTCCTTCTAATGACGCCAATGGGGCACAATTCCTTCTAATGACAGCAACAATGGGGCACAATTCCTCCTAATGACGCCAATGGGGCACAATTCCTTCTAATGACAGCAACAATGGGGCACAATTCCTCCTAATGACGCCAATGGGGCACAATTCCTTCTAATGACAGCAACAATGGGGCACAATTCCTCCTAATGACAGCAACAATGGGGCACAATTCCTCCTAATGACAGCAACAATGGGGCACAATTCCTCCTAATGACAGCAACAATGGGGCACAATTCCTCCTAATGACGCCAATGGGGCACAATTCCTTCTAATGACAGCAACAATGGGGCACAATTCCTCCTAATGACACCAAAAATGGGGCACAATTCCTCCTAATGACACCAAACAATGGGGCACAATGTCCTTCTAATGACACCAACAAAGGGGCACAATTCCTCCTCTTACTGACACCAAAAAACGTGGCACTGTTTACTCCTGATACCGGAACATTTTTGCTATTTCCAGTGGCCACAGTCCGGCCCCCTAAAGTCTGAAGGACAGTAAACTGGCCCTTCGTTTAATAAGTTTGGAGACCCCTGCCCTAGATGATTAACCCCTTGCCAGCCAGTGTCATTAGTACAGTGATCACTGTATTAGTGTCACTGGTTCTCACAAAGTATCAGATTGTCAGTCACAATATCGCAGCCCTGCTATAAGTCGCTGATCTCCGCCATTACTAGAAAAAAAAAATCCATAAATATATCCCATAGTTTGTAGACACTTATTAGGATATTTTGTACCAACAACATTGACCTAAATCAGAGGTCTCCAAACTGCGGCCAGGGGGCCAGATGTGGCCCTTTGCTTGCTTTTATTCCGCCCCTTGGGTACATTTCCTCCTACTGCCACCAATAATGGGGCACAATTCATCCAATGACACCGATAATGGGGCACAATTCATCCAATGACTCCAATGATGTGACACAATTTCTCTCAATGACACCAATGATGGGACACAATTTCTCCTGACAACACCGATTATGGGGCAACCATTACTCCCATTGACACCAATTATGGGGCACAATTTCTCCCATTGACACCAAAGATGGAGCATTGTTTTTTCCCCACTGACATCAGGACATTTTGTACTCCAAATGGCCACAGTCTGGCCCTTGTTTAGAAAGCTTGGAGACCCCTGGCCTAAATTTATGAAAAAACTTTTTTAAAAAAATGGATATGTTATATAGCAGAAAGTAAAAAAAAAAAAAATGTTTTTTCAAATTTGGTCTTTTGTTAAAACAAAAAAACACGGAAAAAAATAAAATAACGCAGAGGTGATCAAATACCACAGAGAAAAAAAATACAAATTTTATTTGTGTACAGCGTTGCATGACCGCGCAGTTGTCAGCTTAAGTTATGCAGTGCACATCGCAAAAAATGGCCTGTCATGGAGGGGGGGGGGGGTAAATCTTCCAGAGGTCACGTGGTTAAGCCGTGAATTTTTTTTCCCAGAGTTTATTTATACTTCAGGCAATAAACCTGGGGTGTAACAAACATGAAGTGATCCTCTGTAGGAGTTTTCCATATGACAGAGGTGCAGACATGGCCGGGGGTACATGGTACCAGTACAGGCCAATTACAGACTGCCTGAAGTATAAATAAACTCTGGGCAAAAAATTGGACCTCTGGAAGATTTACCCCCCTTTCATGATAGGCCATGTTTTGCTATGTGCGCTGCTTAAAGTGGAGGTTCACCTAAAAAAAAAAAAAAAATTTCATTGCATTTAGGCTATTTAGTAGAATGAGAATCGGCGTTTGTTTTTTAAAAATGCTAGCGGGACATACCTTTTTCTATATAGATGATCAACGCGGCAAATAACAAATAAATATATAAGACATAAAAATCAGTAGTACCCTACTGGATATTGCACCCAAAAGCACCAGTGCTGCAAATATAGAAAATTGTGCAAACAAAGCAAGATAATTCCACATGCAGATAAAGTTCATGTAGTAGCAAATATCCAAATAAGATGCCCCTGCTGGGTACTGCAACCAAATGCACCAGTGCTGTAAAACATCTAAATATGCGCGAATATGGTGAATAAATAGATAAACCAAAAATATTTCATAGGATAATAAAGTTCCTCAATAAAGTGTCCTTTTTTGTGTTTCACATCCCACATCAATGTGTCCAAGCAAATAAATACATCAAACAGATCCCAGCGGTGATAGAAATGCATATATGACGATGTGATCACTCCATATGTGTACTAACAGCTCACCTCAGACCTCACATCAAGACCTTTGATTTTTTACAGCACTGGTGCTTTTGGTTGCAATATCCAGTAGGTTAAGGTTGTCTTATTGTATTTATTTGTTATGTGCACATTCACTTGAACTTTAATGATGAATTTGATCTGTATATATTGGAATTTTTTATTTTTATCAGTTTATTCTGCTTTGTTTGCACATTTTTAATTATTTGCAGCACTGGTGTTCTTAGTTGTAATATAACCCAGTAGTGTGCTAATGATCTCTCTTATGGGTGTTCCTTAAAGCGGTAGTTCACCCCCCCCCCCGACACATTTTACCATCGAGACAGGCATTGTAGCGCGAGCTACAGTATGCCTGTCCCGATTTTTTTAACCCCGTACTCACCTTGTAGTCGTCCATCGTAGATTCCGGCTCCCGCGGGGAATGGGCGTGCCTATGGAGAGGGAGGATGATTGACGGCCGGCCCTGGCACGTCACTCTCCCCGAAGACAGCCAGAGTAGGTCTCGGCTCTTCACGGCGCCTGCGCACGCGCCGTTAAGACCAAGCCTATTTCGGCTATTTCCGGAGAAGCGTGACGCGCCAGAGCCGGCCGTCAATCATCCTCCGTCTCCATAGGCACGCCCATTCCCCGGTATCTTCGATGGACGACTACAAGGTGAGTACGGCGGTAAAAAATTCGGGACAGGCATACTGTAGCTCGCGCTACAATGCCTGATTTTAAGGTAAAATAATTTTTTTTTTTTTTTTTCCCGTCGATAGGGTGAACCCCCGCTTTAAGTTATTTCTACATTCATCTGAACCTCTTGTGGCACTGAATTAGGGATTGCCACACAGTCACTACAAGTCCCAGCATGTCCAGGACTCCCCCTTTCCCATGCTGGGTTCCTGTCACTTCCTCACATATGGGATGTTCCCAGTACAGGGGGGAGTCCAGGGAAATCTCAGCCCCCTCGATGTATAGAAGCCCCCCCAGCCATGTCAGTGTCCAGGCTGGACTTTAGAATGCTCCAACTCCCTCCACAGTCCACATACACCCCCCCCCCCCCCTGCATCTGACCTCTTGGTGAACTTGCTTGCAGTAACTTCTCTGGCTCCTAATGATTTCAGCTTAAAAACACGTATCTCCAGCCGGACACCTCCATGACGGGGGGGGGGGGGGGGGTGTCAACAAGAGATGAGGGATGTGAGTAGAGATAAGATCTCACTGACTTGCAGTGAGAGATGTAAGAGGTGGAGGGGGCGGAACCAGCTCACAGAGCAGCAGGGACAGGGAGAACACTCACGCTGCTGCTTGGAGGCAGTCACTCTGGATGCGATGTTCTATGGAGAGCTGATGGCCCGCCCATTCAACTCAGCGGTCCCGTGCGATGGGAGTGGTCTGTCACATTTTTTTTTCACAGTCCCTTCCCTCAAGTGCCCTGGCGAGATGTGACAGCCGCACGGCGCCCGTACTGTCCAAGGCGCCTTGTGCGATCGCACAACCCGCACAACGCAAAGGCCGGCCCTGCATGCTACTAATATAGCAGGCAACAAGATCTGATTCTAATGCCGTGTACACACGACTGTTTTTCGGGATGTAAAAAATGACGTTTTTTTTTTTATGTCAATAAAAACGATCGTGTGTGGGCTCCGAGCATTTTTCACGATGTAAAAAATGGCCATTAAAAATGTAGAACATGCTCTAAATTTTCGAGTCGTTTTTTAACGTCGGAAAAATTGATCGTATGTGGGCTTTAACAACATGAAAAAAACATGCATGCTCAGAAGCAAGTTATGAGATGGGAGCACTTGTTCTGGTAAAACTAGCGGTCGTAATGGAGATAGCACATTATGACGTCACACAATGACATCACCGCGTTCTTGCCTTTCAAGAGAACTGCGGTTCTTTTAAAAAAATGTCAGTATGTACACTCGGGTGGCAAGAGATTCTTGCCAAGAATCTTGTCAGGAAAAACAATGTTTTTTTCCTGACGAGATTCTTGCCCGTGTGTACGAAGCCTTAGGCCTCACACACATGACCGCTTTCCTCGACAGAATCCATCAGAAACTTGGTGGCAGAGCTTTTTTTGCAGAGGAAAACGGTCGTGTGTATGTTTTTCGTCAAGAAACTGTCGTGGATCTCGACGAGAAAAAAAGAGAACAAGTTTTCTTTTTTCTCGTCAGGAGTCTCAATTTCCTTGTCGTGTTTCTCGTCAAGCTGCTTTACGACGAGAAACACGTTTGTGTGTATGCTTAGAAACCCGCGCATGCTCAGAATAAAGTATGAGACGGGAGCGCACCTTCGGTAAAAGTAGCGTTCGTAATGGAGAAAGCACATTCGTCACGCTTTAACAGACTAAAAAAAGCGCAAATCGTCTCTTACCAAACTTTTACTTAACACGCAGTAACATGAGATTAGTAAAAGCAGCCCCAAGGGTGGCGCCAGTGGAATCAAACTTTCCCTTTATAGTGCCATCGTACGTGTTGTACGTCACCGTGTTTGAGAACGATGAGATTTTGTCTTGACAGTGTGTACGAAAAGAAAGCTTGACAAGATTCTCGACAAGCCTAACAAGGAACTCATCGAGGAAAACAATGTTTCTTTTACAACGAGATTCTCGGTCATGTGTACGAGGCCTAAGTCATCTTTTAGTTAAAAAGACACTGTCACTTTGCCAACTCAGGGCAAAGTTAAAGGGCCAGATCCACAAAAGGGATACGCAGGCGTATCTGCTGATACTCCGTCGTATCCCTGTTTCTATCTATGCGGCTGATTCATAGAATCAGTTACGCATAGATATTCCTAAGATCCGGCAGGTGTAATAGTTTTACACTGTCGGATCTTAGGATGCAGTACCGCGGCCGCCGCTGGGGGCATTGCTCGTCGAAATTCCGCGTCGGGTATGCAAATGAGCACTTATGGAGATCCACAAAGGTTTTTCCCTTCGTTAATTCTCCGTAAGTGTTAGTTTGCCCGTCGCAAAATTAGGGCTGCTTTTACAAAGTGTAAACTTAGTACACCATGTAAAAGTATACCCTTCTTTCCCACGTCGCTGTCAAATTTTTAAAAAAAAAAAAATTTTCTCGCCGCATCTCTTTTTTACCCGTCGCAATTCACAAAACTCGGCGCAACGTAACGGAACGCAAAGCACGTCGGGAAAATAGCGTCGGGAGCATGCGCAGTACTTCCGGCTCGGGAGCGCGCCTAATTTAAATGGGACTCGCCCCATTAGATTGGGCCCGCCTTGCGCCGGACAGATTTAAGTTACACAGCTGCAAATTTCTAGGTAAGTGCTTTGTGGATCGGGCACTTAGGTAGAAATTTTGCGGCAGTGTAACTTAAATCGGAACATTTAAGTTAAGCCCGCTGGTTGTGGATCTGGCCCAAAGTTTCTACCGATAGATACCCCCTGTCCCCCCACCTCCAGCAAGATATACTCTCCTTTCCTATCTCCTCACTCTTACACCGCTCTTGTTCTTCTGCCTGTAATGCAGCTCAACCAGGATTCCATGGAACACTCAGGTTCCTAAAGAGGTTGCTAGGGGTTCCTTAAGCTGTAGCTGATTGACCTCCCATTTGATGCAGCTATTCTCAACCAGAATTTTGTAGAACACTATTGGTCCTTCAGGGGTTGCTAGAGGCTCCTTGAGCTGTTGATTGAGCTGTTGATTGAGCTGTTGATTGACCTCCCACTTTATGTAGCCATTCTCAACCAGGATTTTGTAGAAGACTAGGGTTTCTCCAGAAGTTGCCAGGGTTTTTTTGAGCTGTAGCTGATTGACCTCCCACTTGATGCAGCTGTTCTTATCCAGGATTCTGTGGAACACCAGGAATCATCCAGGGGCTGCTATGGGTTCCTTAAACTATAGCTGATTGACCTCCCACTTGATGCAGCGATTCTCAACCAGGATTCTGTGGAACACTAGGGTTCCTACAAAAGTTGCTAGGGATTAAACATGTACGGTTCGTTTCGTTCCGTTGTGATATTCAGACAAATTTTTTGTTATTCGGAGATTCGGATACCTCCGAATACCCGAATTACAAGATAAACAAATTTTACCGAATGCTTCGAATAACGTAAAATAATTTTGGAAATTGTGACTTAAATTCAAATCAAATTTTACATTGCACTCCAGTCTAATTCTAACTACACATAATGCTGAAATCAAAAACTGTGTGTGATATTAGAGTACCATTTTGAAATAATGCTGTTTTTGTTAAGCCAAAAGGTGATTTAAAGAGTTATTGTAATCATTTGATGAGGATTTTTCTTTTGTTTGTTCACTTTGCTGCTTTCAAATCGAAAACAATATAACATTTTCGCTTCGACAGATTCGAAAATTTATCGATTTGAACATTTCGAATTGAAAAAAATCTGTAATTTCAAATACGAATTGAACGAATCAACCGCATTGAACTAAACAAAATAGCTAGATTAACGGATCAAAAGAAAACGAAACACATTTTTTTCATCATGCGCATGTCTACTAGGGATTCCTTGAACAGTAGCTGATTGACCTCCCACTTGATACAGCCATCTCAGCCAGGATTCTGCGGAGCTCTAAGGTTCCTACAGAAGTTATTAGGGGTTCATTAGCTGTAGCTGATTGACCTCCCACTTGATACATCTATTTCTAGCCAGGACTCTGTAGAACACTAGGGGGTTGATTTACTAAAGGCAAATCCACTTTGCACTACAAGTGCACTTGGAAGTGCAGTCGCTGTAGATCCGAGGGGGACATCCAAGGAAGTAAAAAAACAGCATTTTAGCTTGCACATGATTGGATGATAAAATCAGCAGATCTTCCCCTCAGATCTACAGCGACTGCACCTCCAAGTGCACTTTCAGTGAAAAGTGGATTTGCCTTTAGCAAATCAACCCCTAGGTGTCCTACAGGAGTTTCTAGGGGTTCCTTGACCTGTTGACCTCCCACATGATGGTGACTGCATAGTTAATAGGTCAATGCCACTTGACAGAGCAAACTGCATGATACCATTTTTTTTTTAGGTGGCATTCTGACCATCACTGTAAGGGGGGCACTCTTCCTACTAGTCTTGGCATTTGGAAGGTTCCTTGGGACCTACAAATTGTTTCAAGGGTTCCTCTGGGGTAAAAAAAAAAATCCAGGCCCAAGCATTGTCATAGTGGGGGGGCTGTGAGAGTGATATCATCCAGCCGCATAATCTCCAACACCATCTGACACCAGAGTTTACCCTGCAGGAGGAAGGTGGACATGGATAGAATAATATAACTTCCTGGGGCTTTAACCTATCAGGAGTCATGATCACTAAATGGACAATGCAACAGCATAATTTTAAAACTATTCTATACTGTAAAGCAAAAAATATGGAGGCTGCCACTGCTGACCTCTGCTTCTGAAATTGTTGCTTCCTTGCTGTCATGCTTTTACAATGGCTTTGATACATTGACACTGGCCTGGAACAAGTATGCAGAAAGAAGAGGTATTATGATTTATGAAGCCAGAGACAGCCAGACAGCAAGTATACTTAGAAGGTGGTCCACAATCGCAATCTCCATATTCCTCTCAGTATCAACAAAACAGCCAAAAGGAAATATTTCTATTGAGTACATGCATTATGTCTTTTCCTATACTAGTGACACCCTAACTTTCTCCATTCTTGTCCTGATGCACCTGTACCTTGTCATTTTCTTGTCCTGGTGACACCTTCACCTTGTCATTTCTTGTCCTTGTGACAACTGCACTTGCTCATTTCTTGTCCTAGTGACACATGCACCTTCCCATTTCTTGTCCTAAAGACACCTACATCTTATAATAGCTTGTCCTGCTGACACCTGCACCTTCCTATTTCTTTTCCTGTGACACCTGCATCTTGTCATTTCTTCTCCTGAAGACATTTGCACTTTTTCATTTCTTGTCCTGATGGCACCTGAACTTTCTTGTTCTTGTCCTGGTGACACCTGCAGCTTGTCATTTCTTGTTCTAGTGTAGGGTGACCAGACATCCCCGGTTTCAGGGGACAGTCCCCAGATTGAGGACACTGTCCCCGGGCCAAGTCTGTCCCTAGTTTTGTCCCCAGATTGGATTTGAACAGGGGCTGGGGCAATTTCAAAGACAGTCAGTGCAGAATAAAAAAATAAAATCTGAATTACACCCCCCCGTGCCGCCACTCCTACTAGCTTGGGGGGAGGGGATGTATTTTTTTTCCATTATCTGTGCCCCTTTCTGATGATCATGTGCTGGTCGGAGCAGAGGCAATATGTCTTCAGTTTCGGGTGCATGCCCATTCATCTCCGCTCGTGTGTTCTTCTGCATTGGCTCAAGTCTCGACCAGCCGCCTGCCTGCTTATCTCCTTGCCTTCCCTGGCAGAGTGATCTTCCTCCGCTCCCCACCCAGTAGTAGCCCGGGCCCGGAGAGTGAGACTTGACAGGCTGTGTTAAGCGTGCAGCGGTGGCGACGGGCAGAGAGTCGCTGATTACCACCATTATTAGTAAAAAAAATATATGTCCCCGGATTTCATTTAAAAAATCTGGTCACCTTATTCTAGTGACACCTGCACCTACTCATTTTTTGTCCCACTGACAACTGCATCTTGTAATTTCTTGTGCTGGTGAGACCTGCACCAACTCATTTGTTGCCCTGGTGACACCTTCACCTTCTCATGTCTTATCCTGGTTATACCTGTGCCTTGTCATTTCTGAAGACACCTGCATATTCTTATTTCTTGTCCTAGTGGCACCTACATCTTGTAATTCTTTGCCATTTTCTTTTCCTAATGACACCTTAACCTGTTCTTGCCCTGGTGACACCTGCAACTTGTCATTTTGTGTCCTGGTTACACCTGAACCTTTTCATTTACTTTCCTGGCACCTCCTATCACGCAGCTTATCAACCAATCCTTCAGGGAAGGCATAGTGCCCTCCCAGTTGAAGGAGGGTATAATTCGACCCATCTTGAAGAAACCCAACCTGGACCCCAAGGACCCACTCCACCGTCGTCCAATAACAGGCCTAAATGTACTCTCAAAGGTAATTGAAAAAGTAGTGGTACAACAGCTGCAACAGCATCTAGATACCCACAACCTACTTGATCCATTTCAATCGGGATTCCGGCCTGGACACGGGACAGAAACCGCATTGCTCAAAATATGGGACGATGCTCTCGAGGCCGCAGACGAAGGAGAATCTTGTCTTCTGGTTCTGTTGGACCTAAGCGCTGCCTTTGACACAGTAGACCACAAGCTTTTATTGACTTGGCTAGCTGAAGTAGCCAGAGTCGCAGAAGGCGATTTATCTTGGTTCTCCTCTTTTTTGGAAAACCGATCGCAAATAGTGAAGTTAGGACCTTTCACTTCTGAGAAACGCACATTATCGTGCGGAGTCCCTCAAGGATCGCCTCTGTCGCCGGTGTTATTCAACATCTATCTTCGCCCTCTTTTTGAGATTATTAGCAGTCAAAAACTGCTCTACCACTCATATGCAGACGACACGCAACTATATTTCCGCATTTGCAATAAAAAAGGATCACCACCTCAATCTAGAGACATGCCTCTCTTTGATAGAGGACTGGATGACAAAGAGTTATCTTAAACTCAACGGAGCAAAAAACAGAACTTCTCCTGTTTCACGCCAAACGTATGAATCAACCTGCAACAACTTGGACCCCCCCGCCCATTCTGGGCAAAATCATCACCCCTAGCGCCAAAGTCAAAAGTCTTGGGGTCATCTTTGACTCCTACATGACAATGGATGCACAAATAGGGTCAGTAGTCAGCGGATCTCACCATCTGCTGCGCCTACTACGCAGACTTACTCCTTTTATTCCCAAGGAAGACATATCGGTCGTGGTGGGAGCTATTGTAAACTCAAGATTGGACTATGCAAATGCCCTTTACCTCGGACTCCCCAAGTACCAAATCGCTCGTCTACAAGTCGTTCAAAATACGGCCGCTAGACTTGTGACTGGGAAAAAACCTTGGGAATCAATCTCACCTTCACTGAGAACCCTTCACTGGTTACCAGTAAAAGACAGAATCACTTTTAAAGCACTCTGTCTAACGCATAGATGTATCCATGGGAATGCTCCACATTATCTATGCGAAAAAATAAAAGCTCATAATCCCAATCGCGTTCTGCGATCCACCAATCAAAATCTCCTCCAGATACCGAAAGCCAACTACAAGTCCAAAGGAGAAAGAAGATTCGCGGTCCAAGGGCCTAGACTATGGAACGCTTTACCAACCAGCATTCGGTTGGAGGAAAACCACTTGACGTTCAGGAGAAAGATCAAGACTCATCTCTTTTGATACCAAAGGAGACAGGAACAACAAGCGCCCAGAGGCGATTAAGTTCACATGTGTTGCGCTATATAAGTTTTCATTCATTCATTCATTCATTCAAAACTGAACCTTCTCGTTCTTGTCCTGGTGACACCTGCACCTTCTAATTTCTTGTCCTGGTGAGTGGTGACACCAGCATCTTCTCATTTCTTATCCTAGTGACACCTGTACTGCCTCATTTATTGTCCTAATGACAACTGCATCTTGTCATTTCTGGTCCTGGTGACAACTGCATCTTGTCATTTCTTGTCCTGGTGAGACCTGCACCAACTCATTTGTTGCCCTGGTGACACCTTCACCTATTAATGTCTTATCCTGGTGATACCTGTGCCTTCTTATTTCAAAGTTTTGTCTGGAGTTGGACTTTAATGCTTTATTTTATTTTCACAAGGTTTTATGCTTTGTCTGTTTTTACATCATGACTGTAAAATAAAGCAAAAAAGGT
Organism: Rana temporaria; assembly: GCF_905171775.1. NCBI lineage: Eukaryota > Metazoa > Chordata > Amphibia > Anura > Ranidae > Rana > Rana temporaria. Next base: position 485,660,319 of record NC_053490.1, read on the forward strand.
AAAGCTTCTAGTATTTTACAGGAATAGAGTATTTTAAGTTCAGATCCTGACCTACTCTTTTTGACATGACCACAAACCTACATTTTTAATTCCTCCACAGGTATACACGTGTGACTTAGAGCTTAGACAAGGCCTCTCTCTTCACTCCTGGCAGCTAAATGGAGTGGCAGAGAGCAAAGGGTAGGTGATTATAAGCATACACAGAGGGCAGCACTGCAGCAGTAAAGTGAAGTTGCGGTTTTCCCCAGAATGGGTGAAGCTAGAGGTTCACTAAAGTGTTCACCATAACTACAGTACAAACAAGCTCTAGTTTCATACTACCGAAAGCAATGCGTGCATTTCTATATAGAGCTGCCACATACCACATCCTGTTGAGTGAGGTTGCAAACAGGACTTGCTGCTAGGTCATTTTCCTAGTGAACAGATAAAACATAAACAATGACCTATTTGGTTTCACCGGTGTTTGATAATGAAAAAAAAAAAAAAAAGAGGTTCAGTATTAGAGAAAGATTCCAATATATTTCTGGCAGAATTTTAATTATTTTCCATATATTTAATTATCACTATTTAAATCATATTTATGTAATTAAGATTATTTTTCCTTAAAGAGACTCTGTGCCCATTGAGGGCAAGGGGATAGTGTCTGTGCAAAGACCACCTACCCAACCACTTTGTACCTACCTCTTTAGCGCTCCCCCACCACACCTTCAAAATAATGGGTGTTAACTGTTGCCAAAGTTCAGATGAAATGATGACATCACCTCCTCTGTCATATGACAGTATTTGGGGTATTTGGCCCAGGCACTGCATTGTGGGTGGACGCCACATGCTCCATCATACCCAAAAGCACCTGGTATGGCAGGCAAGTACTGGAGAGTTGAGTATAAAGTGGCTGGGCTGTTTTACACAGATGACAGTGTCTTTATAAAGATATATTCCAACAACTTTACTTAATTTTAGTGAATCACCCCAAACATGGCTTTCTCCAAAACTGGAACATATTTATTCATTATATACTGAAGCTCTGCTTCATGCTTTGCAGTGCTATACCATGGTTGTGCCTTACTACTCCTACTCACATTGCAAGTCTATGAGTTGTCTCACTCCTTGAAAACAATACTCCTAGTCCCAATATGTGGCTGTTATATTATCTTGAAAATTAGGCAGCTGCATAAGACACTGAAGTAGTTTCTGTCCTGCGTCTAGTGGTGATTTTACAAATCACTACAATTACTACAATAACCAGGGCCGGATTAACATAGGGGCTATTGGAGCTGCAGCTCCAGGCCCCTTCCTCAAGATAGGCCCATTTGCCCAAAAATAAAAAAAATAAAAAAATAAAAACGATCGACTTCGAGCATTGTAGCTCAGGGGCCAAGGGCCACAGAGACCCCACATGTGTATGTAGCTGAAGACCCATCCCACAACTGATCAAAATACGGGGCTTCTATCAGCTTCTATCAGCTCCAGAGCTTAGTAAATGAGGCAAGCAGGGGCGGACTGACTATTAGGGCACTCGGGCACTGCCGTTGCCTTGCCGTTAGGGAGCCCCCTTCAGGGTTGCCAGCCTCAGTAAAACCAGAAACAGCATGTACAAATCTGTGTTTTTTTACATCTGTCCCTGAAATGTCCCTTACCTACATCCTTTTGGTCTAAAAATCCCAAGATTATAGCTGCCCCGCCTCTCCAGTAACTTTTCAGTGTGTATACTGTGTATTCTGTGTGTATGTATACTGTGTGTGTATACTGTGGATGCATACTGTATGTGTGTGTGTATACTGTGTGGCCCCATAATATATTGCCTGTGGGCCCCATAATCTCCTATTGCCCGGGGGCCCCATAATCTCCTATTGCCTGGGGGCCCCATGAGTTGTCAGTCTTCCCCAAGAGGCAAGGCTTCACTTTGCAAAGAAAACCCAATCACGTGCAAGGGAAATTAAAAAAACAGCATTGCTGCTTGCACATGATTGGATGATGGAAGTCAGCAGAGCTAAGCTCTGGAGAAACTGCACTTTGCAAAGTGCACAGTCATTTTGCCTTTTTAGTAAATCAACCCCATTGCCTCCTGGCATGTGTGATGCCGCGTACACACGATCAGTCCATCCGATGAGAACGGACCGTTTTCATCGTTTAACCGATGAAGCTGACTGATGGTCCGTCGCGCCTACACACCATCGGTTAAAAAAACGATCGTGACAGAACGTGGTGACGTAAAACACAACGACGTGCTGAAAAAAACGAAGTTCAATGCTTCCAAGCATGCGTTGACTTGATTCTGAGCATGCGTGGATTTTTAACCGATGGTTGTGCCTACTAACGATCGTTTTTTTCCCATTGGTTAGGAATCCATCAGTTAAATTGAAAGCAAGTTGGCTTTTTTTTAACCATTGTTAAATAACCTATGGGGTGGAGCTGCAGTGGCTCAACGCGATTGGCACTGCGCTGACAAGCCATTCACCTCTGCAGCTAGGGGGTTCGGATCCCGGTCTCGGCTACATGTGAATTGAGTTTGGTGGTCTCAGCCCGGCTCCCGGTGGGTGTGCTATGCGAGGTAAGCCTGCGCTTAGTACACCCACCCCCCTCCCACAAAAAAAACACCACACTTACACACGCACTCAAAATTGGGTTAACATGCACGCACTTTGACCATGCGGTCTCTAAAAAGAGAGGTGAAGGACTAACGGGGGTGGTTGAGCGGGCTAGATCCTCTCACTCCCTTATAGAGAGTCCCTCTGCCCCGTTGGGCTTCAAAGCGGAGCAGGTAGGGCGGGCTGTGTGGGAGGACCCCCTCACACACCCGCCATTGCCACCCGGGGCATGGAGAAAGGTGGCAGATTGCCTCTGGGTGAGGCCTGCCTACTCCCAACTCCTGCAGTCTGGCTCCTCTCTCTCAAAAAAAAAATAACCTATGAGGCGCACACACGATTGGTTTTGACTGATGAAAACGGACCATCGGACCGTTGTCCTCTGTTTAACCTATCGTGTGTATGAGGCCTGACATGCGTATCCCAGGAGACACAATGCATGTGATTCGTCTAGGCGAGTGCCGTATATTAGGGGGCCGGACTGAACCCTTTTCATTAAAAAAGAAGGGTAGACTAAAGAACAAATAAATAAAGCAATACTGGTGTATCGGGGCAGAGAGGTTTGATTTGAGGGTGAAGATCCATGTCACAGGTAATCATTACAATAATAATTATCATTGTAAGGTGTTGTACATTATTACCAGATATTTTTATCTTGCAGTGTGGTATGTGAACACAGAGACTCTTTATTCTGACAAAATTATATAAATATGTCTTAAGCAATAGAAAAGGAACATGATTAACAAAACATGTCAATTATTCCTTAGCAGAATATTTTACATAATATACTGTAGTCACATCTAGCCCTGATGAGTGCTCAGAGTCATTTGCAGTGCAGTGTATCGATTCATTGTGTAATTACAATGAACTGTGAGGACATGGCTTAATAAAGATTTCTTTATTTTACATTTGATTACTCACAGTTCCAGTTTATCTGTAATGTTTCCGCAGCTATACTTTTTTTTACTGCGGCTCATTAAAAGTCTTGCCATAAGAGCAGCACAGCTCAGTAAAAAACAAATTATGCTTGTCAAATGCCTTCATTTAATTACTCAGTAGGTTATTCATTATTTCACAGCATCCCGACTTTGCTTGTTTTTTTCATGACTGTTTGTATTTCTTTATTGGATGTTACAGAGCCGAGCAACAAAAAAAAAAAAGAGGATTCAGGATTTTCATAGGTCAAGAAAACGTTGTGCAGTAGAGGGAAATACTGGATAAACCAAGCCTAGAACTTTCTGTGCATGCAGATAAAAAGATTCCCTTGCAAATAAAAAGTTAGTTTTAAATATTAAAGCGGAGTTCCTCCCATTTAAACGTCAGCAGCTGCAAAAAGTGTAGCTGCTGACTTTTAATAATCAGACACTCACCTGTCCTACGGTCCAGCGATGCTATTGAACTAAGCCCCACTGACATTCTAACTGTGGGCGCCTGGTTGTGGCTTCACAGCCGTGCGCACACTGAGCATGTGTGAGCCGGCCCTGCACTGCGCATGCGCGAGCCACGCTGCCAGGGTTGCCGGCTTTCAGTAAATTTACGAACAGTTTGTAAAATCTGTACTTTTTGCATCTGTCCTTGATTGTCCATTACGGACATGTAGGCTGCATGTCCGTAACTGACATTCATTACCAGATGCAACAATTATGGATTTTACAAACTGTTTGTAAATTTACTGAAAGTTGGCAACCCTGCACGCTGCACGATGTGAATGGTCGGACAATCTTCTGAGACCTGTGACGTGTCCCAGAAGATAGCAGGGAGGAAGGGGGAAGAAGTGAACTTCCTTCCGAGGCCGCAGAGCCCAGGGAGGAAGTGGGAGCTAGGTGCCCATAAAAACTGGGCATCCGCCTCCCCCAAAAAAATGGTTTTGGTATGTCAGGGGGTCACCATCACTTAAAGCAGAAGTGCCATTTTTTGGGTGGAACTCCACTTTAATAATCACTTTGAATATTACTTGTGCAACAACTGAAATTACAAATCAGACTGAAATTTCACCTGTGAGTGTCTCTCTTGGTGTTGGGTGAAGTGACATACAGAGTTGAGACACCAAAAGGCAGTGCTTCCCCCTGGTGGTTCATGTCCTACTTAGCTTGGGTTGGGACACAGAGTGCTAGGTGTTTAATAGGAGAGTATACAAAGTCTAGTGACATCAACCTGCACTTAAAGTGGTTATAAAGTCATATTATTTTTAACTTAACAGTGCTGTAAAGTCTTATGTTTTTGGACCTTAAAGCAATCTATGCATTGAGGTGAAAAACCTTCTGTGCTGCAGCTGCTCCCAGAGCCTCCCTTTTACTTACCTGAACCCGATGGTTCCAGCGGCATGCACGAGCCCAGTGGCTCCAGCCGCTGTCTCGGGTCCTCATTGGATAGCAGCAGGAGTCATTGGCTCCGGCTCCTGTTAATCAAATTCAGTGACATAGGAGTTGGGGGGGGGGGGGAGAGTCCTGCTATCTGTGTCAATGAATGCAGCAGCAAGACTCGTGAGTGCGCCCGCACGGGTGCCCCAGGGAAATCGGCTCTCCGTTTGGGCACCCAATGATGAGGAGGAGCCAGGAGCTCCACGGGGGCTCCCCAGAAAAGGAGTATCGGGGGAGCTCTGTGCAAAACCCTTACACAAGGCAGGTAAGTATAACATGTTTGTTATTTAAAAAAAATTAACATTTACGGTCACTTTAATGCATTCCCTACATTAAGGTAAAAGATGTCTCAGTATACAGCATCACCCCCTCGTCCCCCTAAATACTTCTCGAGTCCACACTCGATCCAGCGCTGTGCCTGTCTGTAACGTCTCTTTCCCTGAATTCATAGGTCAATCAAAACTTGTAAGCAGAGAGTGGGGGAGGTAGGCGTGCTGTGTGTGTCTATGGATTCACACAGCCCAGCTCGGCCTGCTTGTCTACCCCCATAGCAAGCAGCTTGCTATGGAAGCAGATACAGAAGAGGGGGAGCCAAGATTGCTGGTGCCAACTATACATAATTATTGCACAGAGGAGGCAAGTATAAGGCTGGGTTCACACTACGGTTTTCCCGTCCGTCAGCCGCATACGATTTCAGTATTGAAAACGTACGGGCCCGGACGGGAAAACGTAGAGATAGACAATGCATTGCAAATCGTATGCACTCGGATGCATCCGGGTGCGTACGATTTGCTGGCAAAACGTTTTTTAAACGTACGCAAAACCGTGTTCAACCACGGTTTTGCGGTCGTTTTTAAAACAGTATGGCAACCGCATACGTTTTCCTTTAACATTAATGTTAATGGAAAACGCACATATGTGCGGTGCCATACGTTCCCGTCCGTTTCAGCCGCATACGTTTTTTCATATAAATCGTATGCGGCTGACGGACGGGAAAACCGTAGTGTGAACCCAGCCTAACATGTTTGTTATTTTGGTAAATAAAATAAATAATCCTTTACAACCTCTTTAAAGTGAATCTGGCAGCATGTTTTAATCAATTTGCATGCCTAAGCAAGCTGGCCATATAAGGAAGAAACGTATATGGACAGCCGCACTCCAATTAGTCTAAAAAAGACGTGCCCTTTATTGGGTAAAAAAGAAAATGCACTACAAAAAACAGCATACAGTGGAAAATAAACAGCTGACGCATTTCACATTGAACCTCAATGCTTAGTTTTGTAGTGCATTTTCTTTTTTACCCAATAAAGGGCACGTCTTTTTTAGACTAATTGGAGTGCGGCTGTCCATATACGTTTATTCCTTGCATGCCTTGTGCATTGCCAGCACCCGTTGGTTCCTGAGTGGACATTGATTGCCTTAGGTGTGCTCACCTGGAGCGGCAGTTTTCTCAAGCTGGCCATATACTTTTAGGTTATAGTAACAGAGGTTGGCACATTGGCACTGTGTCTCCCCATGCACACCAATGGCCATGGGATCAGCATAGTTTACTGGTGTGAATTAGCCCTTAATGGCTTACCCCCAGTGGCATATACTGGCCTACCTTTAATTGCTTTGATGTTCCTTTCAGCCACTGGGAGTAAAAGTAAAGTCCTGTTCCAACTACAAATTGCTAGAGTAGAAGCTTACCTAGGGCTATGGACTCCTTGTGTGACAACTCTTATTGGCCTAGCACTGTCACATGCTCCTCTATACAAGGACTTATTTTATTTATGTGCAAAAAATACTAATCGGGTTCATTTACGCTTAGTGTGCTCTCTGAAGGGCGAACCAAACACATCTGAGCATTTGGCAAGTGGTGAGGAGGCGATGTATGTTATTATAAAATAGTACTTATGTCTTCCCATTAAAATGTATTCCCATTCCTTCCCATTCTAAACAAATGTGCTTTAGTTCTATCAGTACAAATTATACTGTAAGTGTATCTGCAATTTTCTCTTTTCTCTTAGTCACCCAGGGCTGGATTAAGAGCATTATGGGCCTAATGCTGAAGATTTTGATGGGCCTTAAGGTATGTGCATTGGCATGGGCACTGAGGTGAAAGGGTGCAGTGGCACAGGCCCAATGCTTTGGAAGTCCCAGGCTTCCATAAGAGCCCTGCATCGGCATGCGTGGTGCGCCCTGAGGTGAGATTAAAGGGCACAGCTGTGCAGACCTAACACAACACTAAAGAAGCTGAATACCTGGCTTCCAGTAGGACTGCCTGCAGTGCCTGTTATTAATCTCACCACCCAGCCCAGGTTGCGCATGTGGAATGCAGGACCGGTCAGGCCAGGGTAGATCTCTCGCTGCAGCCCATTGCTTTCCGTGCGTGGTCTGTTCTTTTTGGGCGGCTGGGCCCATGGCTTTTCTTCTCAGAGAATAGGTGAAAGTAATACACAGAGTGCTGGGTCCAGGGGAACGTAATACACATAGTGCTGGGTCCAGGAGAACGTAATACACATAGTGCTGGGTTCAGGAGAGCGTAATATACAGAGCACTTGGAACAGGAGAGCATAATACACAGAGCGCTGGGTTCAGGAGAGCATAATACACAGAGCTCTCTGTTCAGGACAGCATAATACACAGAGTGCTGGGTTCAGGAGAGCGTAATACACAGAGCGCTGAAATCAGGAGAGCGTAAAACACAGAGTGCTGGGTTCAGGACAGCATAATACACAGAGTGCTGGGTTCAGGACAGCATAATACACAGAGCGCTGGGTTCAGGAGAGCGTAATACACAGAGCACTGGGTACAGGAGAGCATAATACACAGAGTGCTGGGTTCAGGGGAGCGTAATACATAGAGTACTGGGTTCAGGAGAGCAGGGGTGCCCAACCAGTGGCCTGTGGAGCCCTCTGATGTGGCCCGCAACCTCCTGCTCTGGGATGGAATAGAATCCTGTTATTAAAGGTCAGTTTATTACTAAAATCACAGGCCCGGATTCAGATACAATTGTGTATCTTTAGGCGGGCATAGCGTATCTCCTATACGCTACGCCGCCGTAACTTTGAGAGGCGAGTATGGTATTCAGAAAGATTTTGCGCCCGAAGTTACGGCGGCATAGCGTATAAGGGCCGGCGTAAGCCCGCCTAATTCAAATATGGAAGATGTGGGCGTGTTTTTCATGTAAATTAAGTGTGACCCCACGTAAATGAAGTTTTTAACGAACGGCGCATGCGCCGTCCGTGAACGTATGCCAGTGCGCATGCTCCTAATTACGCCGCAAATAGTCAATGCTTTCGACGTGAACGTAACTTACGCAAAGCCCTATTCGCGAACGACTTACGTAAACGACGCAAAATTTGACGCTGGCCCAACGTCCATACGTAACATTGGCTACGCCTCATATAGCAGGGGTAACTTTACGCCGGAAAAAGCCTTACGTAAACGACGTAAAAAAATGCGCCGGGCGGACGTACGTTTCTGAATCGGCGTATCTACCTAATTTACATATTATACGCGTAAATCTCCGGAAGCGCAACCTAGCGGCCAGAGTAAATATGCAACTAAGATGCGACGGCGTAAGAGACTTATGTCAGTCATATCTTAGCCAAATTTCGGCGTATCTTACTTTCTGAATACAGAATGAAGATACGCCGGCACATCCTAGAATTTACGCGGCGCATCAATAGATATGCCGACGTAAACTCTTTCTGAATCCGGGCCACAGTGTATATATGGGCATATCTGTTCTGCAGTGGTTACTGGGCTGCTTTCAAACTAATCCGCAGATTCAGAGCAGCGCACCTGCGGGTTACCTGCACTGAGCCATAGACTGTTATTACCTGCAAGTTTGGTGAGCTTTCTAATAGTGCACCAAACCTGCAGAATATAATAGAAGTCTATTGCAAAGTGCAGAAAAGCCAAAAGTTACACCACGGTGCAGGTAAACCGCAGCACATCAGTGTGAACGCAGCCATGGGCCCCTTTCACACGGTCAGTCTGACCCATTTGGACCCTCCAATCACCTCCCAAGGAGTGGCAGATGTAAACCGACTTGTGTCCTACCTCCAATCCGATCCGGCTGTGTCCATGTCCGCTCTGCATATGCAGAGCGGACATGGACCTGCCATCTGCCCCCTCCACTGATTGTGGCCTGGGACCAGTTACAAAGTCGGTTAGGTGGCCCTCGCGCTTCAAAAGGTTGGGCACCCCTGTGCTAGGGTCTCCACATCATCCGCTCTGGCTAACCATTGCGGCAGAAGGCTAACTTCCTCCCCTCCCAAACTGTGTAGCTGCCATTGGGGAGGCTGCTTTGTTTTCCATTCCCTCATCTGGCTGCTGGGATGACATTTCTCTGTCACTGTCTCCCAGGTGCATGGATCCTGGCTGGGGAGTGAAGACAATTTCCTCCATTCTGTCTGACTGTTGGGAAGGGAGGACGACAACCTCCTCTCCCTTCTCCCCCTGGATCCTGATGATGCTGCTGGGAAGTGACCATATCCTTCTTACCCTGGGCCTTCGGAAGTGCCACAAGTGTGGGGCAAAGGTCTTGTAGCCCCTGTCTGGTTGCTGCTTCAGTTAGGTTTGCGTCATTATTCTGGGGTGCCATCTGCTGTTGGAATGCCCCTTCTCTGGTACTGTCTACCAGGTTCACAAATCCTTGTTGGGGAAGAAGAAACACCACCTCCTCACCTCAGGCCTCTGAAACTGCAATGGGTGTGGAGCAGGGGTCTGCAGTACTCTGTTCTGCGGCCAGCACTTCAGCTTTGTGGATGGCCATCTCCGGATTTTCCACTGCCGATTCTCTGGCATGCTACTGAATGTGTTCTATCAGTTTCATGTATGCCCTTTCCAGATGCTGTTCCTTCCTTAACAAATAGTCCAGATCAGGTTTAAGCTCTGAGGCCCCTACAAGACTGAGCATAGCCTCTATGTATTCTTTCAGGTCCTCAAGGGTAGGCTCCCCTTCATTGCCAAACACAAAACGATCTGTAAGGCTCTCCCACAGCAATCCAAGCCTGCCAAAGTCATATCCTTCCCGAGAGAGCATTCTGTTTCCTCCCCTAAATATTCCTGCTCTGCATGCCATTGCAGAGCCGGATAACGATTGTCCAGCTCTATCTCCTGCTGCCCAACTCAGTGACCCATTGCTCCTGGGGCTGCTCTCCCAGGAATGCCATCCTCAACGCTTGTTGGTCAGTGGTCACTGATCCGTTGCTCTGGGGTTGAAAAGCACTTGCCCTTTTGCATACCTGCGACCCGGAGGGCTCCAATCCAGAGTCCTACCCGAATCTGCTGCCTGAGCTCCAGGTATTCATCCACATACACAGTCCTGGAGTATGCTGGAAGGACAATCGGCAGCAGCCCTGGGAACTCTAATGCCAGATCCATATCTCCCCTGGGGTGACTGAAGTCTGCAATCCAGATCTTGGATCTCGGTGAAGGTTTGGATGTCCCAGACTTCAAGAAGCATCCCACTGCTTGCCACCAATGTAACAAAATGTCCCACACTCTGCTTGAGTGCTTTAGTCATATACTGCCTCCTCCAGTCTGAATATAAATATCAGATATTGCAAACCGCTGACAACCTAAAACTAGAGTGTATTCCTTTTGACTGCTCAACATGAAGTGTTTATTAGAACACAGAATACAGGCTTTTAAACATTTGAGTAGGAGGTTCCCGCCGCCTGCTCATATTACTCTAACAATAAACCTGTAGCCAGAAACCTAAATTAACATGATCTAATTAACTAATCATTTACCCAGACTAGATGACACATACACATAAGTAGAAACACATCCCCCAATAGTTTGCTAGGAGACAAAGGTGTGTTAATGAGCACAATTAACAATGGATGAAAGACCCTCCAGACTAGTAGACAACAGGAGACCCAGGGCTTTCCAGCTCTCATTAATCAGCATTCTTCTCACATACATCTGCTTTGAGTCCCACACTGGCAGAGACCATTGTGGCCTTTTGCATTACATAACAGAATATCTTCCTAAATGCTTGTAGCTCCCTCAAATGCCAGGGCCCATAGTCGGTAGGCAAGAGGCTAGCATTCAGCCCCCTCCCAAAGCCTCTGTCCTGGGTGAGTCTATTACAGCTAGGTTCAGGAGGGCGTAATGCACAGAGTGCTGCGTTGAAGGCGTAATACACAGAGTGCTGGGTTCAGGCGAGCGTAATAGAAAGTGCTGGGTTTAGGAGAACATAATACACAGAGCGTTGGATTCAGGAGAGCATACCATGTTTCCCTAAAAATAAGACCGGGTCTTATATTAATTCTGGCTACAAAAAACACACTAGGGCTTATTTTCAGGGGATCTCTTATTTATTTATGGTATGTACAAAAAATCCCCCCCCCTGTCAGCTCTGGAGTCAGCATAGTGAAATTCTGTAATCCCAAAAATAAACCTTTGTTTAAAGACCTTATAAAATTATGTAATCCGTTCTGTAAAAAGATGATATAATGTGCAGTGTGTCTCCTTGTGTAACATTATTGTGGAAAATACCTTAATTACAGTGCCGCTTGCCGCTCACGTGACCCGCTGGAGCTCTTCTTCCCTACTCCAAATACTGCAGAGGGAGGGGCCAAGATCCCCAATGACGTCAGCCCCGCTCTGAGTACTGCAGTGGGTAGGGGCTTAATAAAGTTTTATTGAAAAAAAACAGCTGACATCAGCCGGGAGGAGAGGAGAAGAGCTCCGGTGGGTCACCTGAGCGCCCAGCAGTGCTGTAACTAAGGTTTTTTCCACAAAAAAGTTACAAAACGGAGACACACTGCACATTATGTAATCTTTTTACAGAACGGATTACATGATTTTACAAGGACTTTAACTAGGGCTTATTTTTGGGGTAGGGCTTATATTGCAGCCATCCCAGAAACTCACGCTAGGTCTTATTTTCGGGGTAGGGCTTATTTTCAGAGAAACAGGGTAATACACAGAGCGCTGTGTTCAGGACAGCGTAATACACAGATCGCTGGGTTCAGGACAGCATAATACACATATTGCTGGGTTCAGGAGAGCGTAATACACACACTTTGCACTGTCCTACAAATACTTAATGAGGCTGTTAGTGAGGTCCACCTAACTCAGCTTCCTCTGATGGTAGGGCAATGACGCTGCACTGCTCCTGAGCATAGAGCAAAGTTGCCGCTTGCACTACAGTGGGATGGGAAGGTGATGCAGGGGGCTTGAATATAAGGATTATCATTGCTGATTCATAAATCTGTAGCTTATCAATCAGCACCTGGCCACACCCAGTCCAGCCCACTGCTTTCTGGATTGGCATCCCTCCCACTTTGAGCTGCAGTGTCTGGGAGGAGGAGCACATGAGGCACAAATGAAGGATGATTGGGCTCTTTTGCTTACAGAGGCTTGTATTTGTATGACAGCCTAAAGAAATGCCAAATACAAATACTATGTGACATAGTATTTGTATTTGGTATTTCTTTAGGCTGTCATACAAAAACCTTTATTTGTACTTTAACAAATGCATGGCTGGATTGCTTTTGGAATGCAGGTGTAACCTTCAGAAAGCTGCATTAGCCTCTAAGTGGTTATTAGAAACTTATGGAAAAAAAATCTCTAGTCATTTTGGAAGTGAAACAGTGGAAACCACATCAAATTGTCAGTGCTTACTTCTGTATCCCAGAAGTAATAATACAGAGGCAGGCACTAACTCTTCAAAACATAATATTATTTCAAGGCTATGGGGAATATACTTCTGAGGAAATCATTTTAATTTGAGCTGGCTTAGCTGCTGCAGATGCAGAAAATAGAAATGAAGTGTGAATTTGTCTATGTTCAGGCCATGGCATTGCCGATCCTGACATCCCTGGGACCCTAAGCAAAATGACATGTGACATTAAAGTTGAGAAGCGGGAGGCGGGGCTGCCGAAAATTACATATCACATTATAGCTGAGAAGCGGGGGGGCGCTGCCGACAGTGACATGTCACATTAAAGATTAAAGTTGAGAAGCGGGGGGAGGGGTGTTCTGCTGTCGGAAATTACATCTTACATTGAAGTGAGAAGCGGGAGGTGCTGACTTCTTACCTCTTCTCCCAATGCACCAGGGAGTTGAGAAGCGGGGTGAGGTGCCGATAATTACTTCTCACCAGGCGAGGCCTCTAGTAATTTGGGCGGCCCTCCGCAGCTTTGCCGGGCCCTAAGCGGCTTGCATAGTGAGCTTAGAGGGCGGATCGGCCCTGGGCCATGGACTGTGGCTCAATAATCAGGCCCAATTCCTATCCTTACCAATGCTTGTTGGCTAAGGGCAATGGCCAAAACTGGACTGTGGCTCAATAGTCAGGCCCAATTCCTATCCTTACCAATGCTTGTTGGCTAAGGGCAATGGCCAAAAATGGACTGCGGCTCAATAGTCAGGCTCAATTCCTATCCTTACCAATGCTTGTTGGCTAAGGGCAATGGCCAAAAATGGACTGCGGCTCAATAGTCAGGCTCAATTCCTATCCTTACCAATGCTTGTTGGCTAAGAGCAATGGCCAAAAACTTACTAGTGCAGGCAGTATGAATAAGATGTCTGTTCAGGGTCAGTCATGACCTCAGAAGTGAATTTGACATGATTTGGGTTCCTTACATGGATACTCGAAACTTTCCCCTCGGGATTCGGATTCACTAATTATTGAATGGATTAAACACGATTATTTTAACATTTAAAGCTGAATTCCCGATATATGGCAATTCTTACATAGTTAGGTTGATCCAGCTTGGACTAATGTAAGTAAGTATGTTCTATACCTGTGAGATTCTTGTGAAAGCTGGAAATCACTATAGTAGGCACCGTTACTACAGTGATCTCCACTAGCTTCTGGGTCCCGTGACGAGCGGCTGTCCTTCTGCATTGTGAAGACAGGAGATCACTTGCTTGGCATGATAGCAATTTAGGAAACACTTTGCATTTTCTCCCAGCACAAAAGCAGGATTACCAACGGCCCATAAATTTATGTACAGTTTATAAAACTGTCCGTAAATGTCTGGGAATGGCATCGGCTGCCCATAAAAAAGATGGCTGCTGTTCTGAAGCCAGCCGAATAGCACCGGGGGCAGGAGCGTGGCGCCTTTTCCAAAAATTGTAAAATACAAGTAGAGGGAGGAGGAGTGGGAGCGCCAGGAGGAGAAGAGGATGATGGAACAAAGTGAAGGCCTGTGTCTGACAGAGTCGCCACCTTAGTGCCTGCCCTGCACCTAAGCAATGGACAATGTGACAGTTGCAGCCAGGCCATACATCATAGTTCCTCTTTACATCAGAGTCTGCAGGACTCATCCTTATATTGTAAGGGGGAACTCTGTGGACCCTGATGTAAAGGGGAACTCTGTAGTAAAGGGGAATGCTGCAGGCCGTGATGTAAGGGGAAACTGAAGTAAAGGGGAATGCTGCAGGCTGTGATGTAAGGGGGAACTCTGATGTAAAGGGGAGCTCTGAAGTAAAGGGGAATGCTGTGGACCATGAGGTAAGGGGGAACTCTGTGAACTCTGATTTAAGGTGTGGCTCTGGTGACCACAGACCACTTTACGTCAGGGTTCACCTTTAAACCAGTCTGCAGAAATTCCCCCTTACATCATGGCCCGTAGCGTTTCACTTTATTTCAGAGTTTCCATTTACATCAGGGTCTGCAGAGTTTCCCCTTGCATTGTAAAGAGGAATCCTGCAGACCCTGATGTAAGGAGGAGCTCTGTGGATTCTTGTGTAATGGGGGGCTCTGGTAACCAGAGACCCCCTTACATCAGAGTTGCCCATTAAATCACAGTCTGCAGCCTTCCCCTTTACATCAGGGTACACAATGTTCCCCTTTACATCAGGATCCACAGAGTTCTACCTTACACTGTAAGAAAGAACCCTATGGACTCTAATGCACAGAATCATGTTCAACCCTGCAGCACTGTTAAAACCCTTAAGAATTTGGTTGCATGCAATTATATACAATTCAGACTAAAGATACATTTAGCACATTTCCTGACATTGCCCTAAATGCAGTTTTTATTATTTTCATAAGCTTACGATATTCTGTACTTCGGAAAAGTATAATTAGGGGCAGATTCACGTAGAGCCGCGTAAAATTGTGCTGGCGTAACCTACCTGATTTACGTTACGCCTCCTCAACTTACAGGGGCAAGTGCTGTATTCTCAAAGCACTTGCTCCGTAAGTTGCGGCGGCGTAGCGTAAATCGGCCGGCGTAAGCCCGCCTAATTCAAATTTGGATCAGGGGGGCGTGTTTTATGCAAAACTACTGTGACCCGACGTGATTGACCTTTTTTCGTAAGGGCACATGCGCCGTCCATGGAATTTCCCAGTGTGCATTGCTCCAAAGTACGCCGCAAGGACGTCATTGGTTTCGACGTGAACGTAAATGACGTCCAGCCCCATTCACGGATGACTTACGCAAACGACGTAACTTTTTCAAATTTTGACGTGGGAACGATGGCCATACTTAACATTGGCTGCGCCTCATATAGCAGGGGCAATTTTACGCCAGGAAAAGCCTAACGTAAACGTTGTAACTTTACTGCGTTGGCCGCGCGTACGTTTGGGAATTCGCGTATCTAGCTAATTTGCACACTCGACGCGGAATTCGATGGAAGCGCCACCTAGCGATCAAAAAAAAATGCAGTTTAGATCCGACGGCGTAAGAGACTTACAAGCCTGTCGGATCTAATGGATATCTATGCGTAACTGATTCTAAAAATCAGACGCATAGGTACGACGGGTCAGATTAGGACTTACGACGGCGTACATGGCGATGCGCCGTCGTAAGTCCTTTGAGAATCTGGGCCTTAGTATCTTAGTAATAAGACTGCTGAAGAAATAGAATTTAAGATATGTTTTTAGTCAGTCTGAGATTCAATAGACTTGCATTGGGAGTAGGAGACACATGGCACAACCATTGTGTCGCTCGGCACAGAAGTTGAGTAAATATTCCTGCCACAGGTACATATAAAATTGCAAAATAAACATAAAAACATTTTTTACATTTTTACATTTACAGATACTAATAAGATTTTTTTATTAATGAAATTCAAATGTTTACCTTAAAGCAGTATTAAATCCCAAATCAATGTAATACATAGAAGCTTACAAATTATTACATTACAAGTCAAACTTTTGACCGGATCAACAAAAAAACAAAAAAAGAAAGCAAAATGTGCCTACCATATCTAAGAATTTTTAGAAAGCAATATAATACATTTTTGTTTTTGGGGTTACTTCCGCTTTAATGACAGCTTTTTTACATAACTTGCTATCCTATAGGTAGATTCAGTAAGATAGTTTCAGATTCAGTAGATAAGTCGACCTAACTCAGAATCTACGCCGACCTATGTTTAAGCGTATGCTCAAACAGAGATACGCTTAAACATATCTAAGATACGACGGCTTGCGCCGTCCTATCTTAGGTTGCAATATTTTGGATGGCCACTAGGTGGCGCTTCCATTGCGGCCGGCATAGAATATGTAAATGAGTTTATACGCCGATTCACGAACGTACGCCCGGCCGCCGCAGTCGATTTACGCCGTTTCCGTAGCGCATTACAGGCCTAAAGTTATTCCATCTACTAGGTGGAATACCAATGTTAAAGTATGGCCGCCGTTCCCGCCGCAAGATTCAAATTTTTAACGTCGTTTGCGTAAGACGTCTGCGAAATCGGGATTTACGTTGTTTACGTCCACGTCGAAATCAATAGGCCCCTGCGGCTTACGTAACCGCAATGCACACTGGGAAATGTAGTCGCCCGGCGCATGCACAGTGAAAAAAACCCGTCAAAAACGTGAGGTCAAGCCTCATTACCATCAAACACGCCCCCCTCCAAGTCATTTGAAAATGGCGCCCTTACGCCCGCCCGCTTTAGGCTATATTAGCAGGCAAGTATATTAAGAATCATTACTAGCCTAGTTAATTTACGGCGGCGTAGCCTAAACAGGCTAAGCTACGCCGCCGTAACTTTGCACTATTGTACCTGAATCTACCTAATAGTCTGTAACATGCTGTTTAAAGATGTCATATACTCACCTGGATCAGCTTCAAGCTTGGTCCAGCTGTGGGTCTGTAAAGCCACAGATGGAGAATCACATCACCAATGTGAGTAGGCAGAAGGTGTGCTTAGACTGAGACATTATTTGGCTGCCAGCGACCCCCTCCTAGCCATGGCTTAGCTTTAGGACTGATCTGATCTGAGCCTAGACTGGTGGCAAGCAAGCATATAAAAACTTTTTCAGCATCACTTTACTTTGAAAAAAATATATGTATTCCCTTCTTTTAAAAAGAACTATTGTTTAAATGTTTTGGAGTTCTGTTCCCTATAAAACAGAATACATGCAGTACTTTGTCCTATGTTGATAGGTGCATTCTAACCCTAGCAGTGAAGTTCAACCTGCCTCCTCCCCTGCCATAGCCAATCCAACAACAGCTATGAAGGAGACGGCTGGTTCATAGCTGCGGCTTGTCTTGGCAGTAAGCACTTTTCCAAGACAAGCAACGGCAGAAATGAAGAGACTAAGAGGCCCCCTTCACACCGGGCGGGAGGTGCGGTGGCGGTATAGCGCCGCTATTTTTAGCGGCACTATACCGCCGGAATTGCGGCGGTATTTGGCCGCTAGCAGTGTGGTTTTAACCCCCGCTAGCGGCCGAAAAAGGGTTAATACCGCCGGCTCCTCTCACCGCTCCAAAGATGCTGCAGGCAGGACTTTTAGAGCGGTCCCGCCTGCGCATCGTGAATAGAGCAGAATAAAATATATAAATAGATATATATATATATATTTTTTATTATTCTACTCTTCTAATATTTTTCTATTCGAATTTGAGTTCATTCTATATGAATTTAGAATTTCAGAAAATGGAAAATAGATAGAAGATAGATAGAAGAAGCCAGGTCATATTCTATTGTATTTGATTACATTCTATTAAATTCCATTCTGCTCTTTACTATTCTTTGATTTTCATTCTATTGTTTTATTATTTTATATTCTATTTTATTGTATTCTTCTTTATAAAAAAATCGATTTATATTTTTTAGATTTTGATTCAAATTTGCTTTCAATTTCCATTCGAATTTGTCTTTGAATTGAATTGTTTTCGAATTCGATTCGAATAGAATTTGTTTTAGAATCCGATCGAAATATTATCGAATCCGGTCGAAATATTTTCGAATTCGACCGGATTTTTCGAATTCGGTCGAAAACGAACGAATTCCGAAAACAAATTTAACACATGTAACGAATCTAACTTAACAAAATTAATTAAATAACGAATTAAAACGAAACAAAACAAATTTTTCCCTTTTGCACATGCCTATTCTACAGTACATGACAAAGAGGAATTTGAAACATCTGGGGCTTACTTTTGGAAATAGAAGGAATTCCAACCCCAAAATAACAGGAATCAGAATTATTGAAAAGGTTTTATTCTGAGGAACAGTTCCACCTGCATTGATATCCACAAGAAAGCGAGTTTCTCAGACACAAAGTCAGACACTACAGGCACTAACTTTGGACATCTTAGGCCGCGTACACACGATAGGATAGCCAGAGGACAATGGTCTGAAGGACTGTTTTCATCGGTCAAAACCGATCGTGTGTAGGCCCCATAAGTTATTTAACCTTCAGTTAAAAAAATAGGAACTTGCTTTAAAATTTAACCGATGGACGCCTAGCCGATAGGTCAAAACCGATCGTTAGTATGCAAAAGCATCGGTTAAAAACCCGCGCATGCTCAGAATCAAGTCGACGCATGCTTGGAAGCATTGAACTTCTTTTTTTTCAGCACATCTGACACGATCGTTTTTTTAACCGATGGTGTGTAGGCGCGACGGACCATCAGTCAGGTTTATCGGTTAACCGATGACAACGGTCCTTCAGGTCGTTCTCATCGGATGGACTGATCGTGTGTAAGAGCCTTTAAAGTGTACCTTCTCCTATTGAATGATAAATGTTAAAGCTGAAGTTTAGGGAAAATGAAAAACTAAAAACAGCACCGGGGACGGTACTTCCTTGCAATGTTCCTCGTGCTGGTGGCTGCTATGTTTGGTTGAAATCTGAAGTCCTCTGCCCCTGGATACCCCCACAGCACTGGGAGATCACTGCTGAAAAACTCGGCTTATACTCGAGTATATACAGTACTACAAAAAGAACATGGAGGTATTAAGGTTAGGCATAGTCAGAACTTCAGATTTCAACCCAACACAGCAGCCCCCAACACATGGAACACTTTTCATTCATAGTAAGTACTGTCACTGGTGCTGTAAAAAAAATTATGAATAATTTAACAACAGCTTTAAATATACTGTCCTGCTCTCCCGCTCCCCCAGACTGTTAGGAAATGGCAGCTTTCTTTTAAGGGGCTATCTGTTTTTGGTGATACTGGCTCCCATTTCCTTATTACTCCTACTTCCCCCCTGCCTGCAGCCTCCTGGAGTGACATCACACATCCTAGGTGGCTGCAGGACCAGTCTCCCTGCGCTCCTCTATCTCGTGTATGTGCAGTACCCAGATAGCAAGAAAAACTTGCCGCAAATTTGTGGCAGTGTTGAATTCTAAGTCTGACAACTTGCTGCATGTTTTTACTGGCAAGTTGTACACTTGCAGAGCACTTAAAGCATGAGTTCTAGTTGATACTTTTCCAATTTGCAGCAAATTTGCATGGCAAGTCTTTAGCAAGAGTAAAGTTGCAGTGGTGAGTCTGAAAGTCTACAGCTTGACAATTCAGCCACAGTGACCCCTGTGGTGGGATGACTATTGCACAACACAATTGAACTTGAACTTGCAGCAGACTTGCAGAACGCTTGCAAAGAAATTTGATCTGGAGTCATGCAATGCGGACTTGCTGCAATTGTGCAACAAACTTGGGAAGCCTGGCAAGTCTAGCAATAGCTTAGCAAGTCATTTTCAAACTTGCAGCACAATTGCTTGCTATCTGGGTAGGGCTGTTGGAAAGTGACAGCCGACTCCAAAAACTAAGATGGGGATATGGAGGACCTGCAACCCTGCAAATAATCAGCTGTGTGGAAGACAGTGCTGGACTGCATGAACTGGTGAGGATCTGTTTCCTAAAAATCAGCAGCTGCAGTAAACTGACACATTTTAGGGACCACTTTTATTTTATAAGGGCTTAAAGAAACCTAATAAGGGCTTATCATTTTGTTCAATATGGATTTAGACTCCTTGGAAATTCAGATTATAGAATGTAATAATAACTCTATAAGAGCTGGGGAAAACTTTTCTTTTCTGAGCAAGAGGGACAATTTTAAAGCGGATCTCCACCCTAATTATAACATTTATTTAAATACACTGCCGCTGTATGACATTATAAAAACGGATGTTTTTTTTAAGTACATCTGTACAGTACCTTTACAGTAGTGAGCCTTCTGGTCTGTCTCACTGCGGGAATTATCTGGGCATTGCGTCACTTCCTTGTCAATGCAGTGCACTCTGCGCAGCTCCCTGTGTTCACTGCGCAGCCGTGTGATCAAATATTGCACGATTTCCTAAGCAGGAAGTGACGCGCGGCATAAACAAAGGAAGGAGGGCATGCAACACAGACGCTCAAGCCGCTGCTACCCGTTGCTCGTGCGCATACGCGAGATCGAGCGGTGGATGCTGGGACATCAGCATCCACCGGAAGAAGGAAGTGCTGGGTTGTGGGATTATGCCCACAGTTAAAATGGAAACCGAAACGGAAGATAGAATATAAGTTACTATTTAATACATAATGGCAGCGGAGCGGCCGCGGGAGACAGAAAACGTGAGTTTTGCAAAATAGTGGCATTAACAGTTTAGCTAGCCCTTAAGAAAGAAATGTGTTTTGCGTGGGAGATCCGCTTTAAGATTTTTATTTTGAATACTTAGATTCCACATGGTAAACAATTGAATGGGGCATTTTCTATTATTATGGATCATTTTTAATTTGCCCTCCTCTTATCCTTTTAGTTATTTTCCCCATTTTCATTTTCCCTTTTCTGTTTCCTTTCCCTAATCCTTTTCTCCATCTACCTCCTTTCCCTTCCCTCTTGCTCGGAAGAGAATAGTAAGGATCCAGTCACACCAGATGCGGTGGGACTGCGCTGACCAGTTTTTCCAGTGAAGTCCCAACGCATGACAAGGCCTTGTCTCCAGTGTACCTGGTACACACCACTGTGCACTGCACCGTGGCCAATTGAACTTTATGAAATATCTGTGTGACATTTTATTAAAGTCCGGAATCCACCAGTCTCTGCGTTATATGTGAATGGATCCTTAGACATAATTTTTTTGTTCTGTCCTAAAAATAAGTCTTCTGTTAGTACAGTGGAACCTTGGATTGCGAGTAACGCGAGTGTAGTCTCGCAAAACGAGCATGATTCAGACCAAAACAGTGTGCAGTACCGCTTTTGGCCTGAGGTGGGGGCGCCAAAGCCAGGCAGAGCTGAACTTCGCCAATCGCAGCTGATCGGCACTGTTCGGAAATGCCCAAGGACAGCAAAGCTAACCTTGACAAATCTCGGGTAGGAAGTCTTTTGGAGGTTTGTTGAGGTCATCCGAAGTGTCCTCAGGCCTTTTCGGACATTTCCGAGGCTCTCCGGCGCCCCCACATCTGGTCGCATGCGGTATTGCATCCCATTAAAGTCAATGCGGAACTAATTATTTGCGTTTCCATTGACTTCAATGGTGAAACTCGCTTTGATATGCGAGTACTTTGGATTACGAGCATTCTCCTGTAACGGATTATGCTCGTAAACAAATAAGCATAAACAGAAAGCTTAGTCATATCCATCATACCTATATTTACATCTATGGTTTTATTTTAGTAGAACTCTATAATTTTAGTATAGGGTATAGAAGAGATTCAAATTGCTAAAGATTGTTGTTTTTATGAGTTTTTTTTTTTATAGTATTTTTTTCAATGACTACAAATGGCCCAGAGCTTAGTCAAGAAGGTGATGCTCTCCTGACTTCCATCAACCAATCATGTGCTGTTGTTTTTTATTTTCCTTGCACATGATTAAGTATTCTTTGCTAAATGAAACTCCACTGCATTCACTAAGCTCAAGGGAAAATCCCCTTGCAAATTGAAGAGGCTATTTGCTTTTAGTAAATCGACCCTAAAGACACTGCACTCTTGCACTGTCTGTACTATGAATGTAGCTACATGTTTATGGTGAAGTGACCTGACAGGTTTAGGCAGCTATTAAAAAAATAAATAAGTACATAATGTTTATATTCTGCTTACCATTGAAAAAGATCGTTCATGTGTCTCAGGCTTTACGAAAGTACAAGGAGGGCTGCATGCCCTGGAAATAAAGTTCTCTGAGGTTTCTTGAATATTCTGTACTGGCTCATATAGATTGTCCATAGAACCTTCCTGAAAAATAACAATAAACAGGAAACTTGTATAAATTACTACTTCACTTGGTCATTACCACGACTCCTTATGTTACCAATTTTGGAGAGATAACGACACTAACACATGGGCCACAGTATGTATTCTTAAGAAGATCATAGCAAGCTATGGTGAAAGCAGGTTTAACCACTTGCCGACTGGCTCACGCCGATATACGGCACGGCTGCGCAAAGCAACGTACTGGTATGTCGCCGTGTGCTCTGTAAGCGTGCCCGTGGGTCCTGCAGTCTCTATGTCCGCCGGGTGCACGCGATCTTGTCACAGAGCAGCAGAACGGGGAGATGCCTATGTACACAAGGCATTTCCCTGTTCTGCCTAGCAACATGACAGAGATCTACTGCTCCCTGTCATGACACAGCAACACAGCACTACCCACAGAGGGCAGGGTAAACTGTACCCTGCCTACATATTAACCTGGTCCACCTAAGGGCTCTAAATAGAGAAGTGCTAATTCATCCCACAGGTGTTCTATCAGGTTGAGTTCAGGACTCTGTGCAGGCTAGTCAAGTTCTTCCACCCCAAACTCACTCATCCATGTCTTTATGGACCTTGCTTTGTGCACTGGTGTGCAGTCATGTTGGAACAGGAAGGGGCCACCCCCAAACTATTCCCACAAAGTTGAGAGCATAAAATTGTCCACAATTGTTTTGGTATGAGCCTTAAGCCTTAAAGGAGTTGTAAAGGAATTTTATTTTTTTCTTGCTGAAATGACTGTTTACAGGGTAAAGAGACATAATAGTTAACTGATTCCTTTTAAAAATGATTAAAAATAGATAAAAATCAATCATATAATGTACCTGTAGTTTCAGTTTCGTTCATGCATGCTTTTTTATACTTCTGTGAAGTACAGAGACACAGAGCCAATAGAGGGCAGTGATGGTTTGTAAAATGAAAGTGATTGGTGGTTCTGAGGGGTTTAAGACACACAGTAATCACACCTCCTTGATTAATGCCACAGAGAGAAAGCTCCCATGACTTTTTTCATCAGGAAACAGACTGTTCAGAACAGAGAAGGATTACAGCAACATCATAGCAAAAACTAACAATGAGGACATGAAAACAGGACTGCAGTAAGGTAAAGGAAGCTATTTAGCTAAAAAAAAAATCCTTTAGTGACCCTTTAAGAGTTCCCTTCACTGGAACTAAGGGGCCAAGAACAACCCCTGAAAAACAACCCCACACCATAATCCCCCCTCCACCAAATGATTTGGACCAGTGAACAAAGCAAGGTCCATAAAGACATGGATGAGAGAGTTTGGGGTGGAGGAACTTGACTGCACAGAGTTCTGACCTCAACTCGATAGAAAACCTTTGGGATGAATTAGAGAGGAGACTGCGAGCCAGGCCTTCTCATGCAACATCAGTGCCTGACCTCAGAAATGCGGTTCTGGAAAAATAGTTAAACATATACATATATTACAGGCAATATTTGAAATTCGCCAGTTCATACTACATTGCTTAGACATTCTATAGAATGTCTGATTTCACACATATGTATTATATTGTGACAAGATATTTATCAATGATGCCTGAAAACACCGTTTGCATACATATAAATTAGAGAGGCTATGGTAACTCCAGAGACACAGTGTGGGACCCGGCTGTCAAAATGGTAGCTGAGTACCACTAATTATTATATTCTGATTTTTGCATAAGCCCAACTGACTCTTGTTCTCTTTAAAGCAGGGGTCCACCCAATTTTTTAAAAGCCAGCAGCTACTAATAGTGTAGCTGCTGACTTTTAAAAAATGGACACTTACCTGTCCAGCGTGCCCGCGATGTTGGCAGCCGAAGCCGAACCTATGCCCAGAAGTGGGTGCAATTACCATTTTTGGGTGGAATTCCGCTTTAAGTTTGTGTTACCCCTGCCCCCTATATTCATGGCACACTATAATAATACATTTCATCTGGAGGAGTTCAGGCACTGAGCAGTGTCCAAAGATTCCTGCCCCACCCAGCATTCAGCTTAGGCTGCGTACACACGGTCGTTCCAAACCGATGAAAACGGCCTTAAGTCCAGTTTCATCGGTCAAAACCAACCGTGTGTACGGCCCATCGGTCCGTTGTCCTTCGGTCCAAAATTTTAAAACATGCTTTAAAATCGAACCGATGGACCGCTGCCCGATCGGTCAAAACCGATGGTTAGTACAGAAAGCATCGGTTCAAAACCTGCACATGCTCAGAATCAAGTCGACGCATGCTTGGAAGCATTGAACTTCGTTTTATTCAGCACGTCGTGTGTTTGACGTCACCGCGTTCTGATCCGATCGGTTTTTGGAACGATGGTGTGTACGCACATCAGACCATTAGGCCACTTCAGCGGTGAACCGATGGAAATGGCCCGTCGGACCATTCTCATCGGTTTGGAACGACCGCGTGTACGCGGCCTTAGAGTCAGAATGAAATGGAAATTGGGCCAGATTGACAAATTCTCTACACTGATTGTTCCAAAAACCCCATTCAATAAAAATGATAACTAAGCCCATAAAAAGCTCTGGTGCAACCAATTACCTTAAGAAGTCACATGATTAGTGAACTGATGTCCACCTGTGTGCAATCTAAGTGTCACATGATCTTTTATTACATATACACACCTTTTTGAAAGGCCCAAGAGGCTGCAACACCTAAGCAAGAGGCACCACTAACCAAACGCTGCCATAAAGACCAAGGAACTCTCCAAACAAGTAAAGCCTCGTACTCACGACTGAGGAACTCAACGGGCGAAACACATCGTTTTCCTCGTCGAGTTCCTTGTTAGGCTGTCGAGGAACTCGACAAGGCAAGTTTCTCCATTCCCGTCGAGGAAATAGAGAACTTGCTATCTTTTTGGCTCGTCGAGTTTCCTCGACGAAAATGTACACACGACCGGTTTCCTCGGCAAAAAAATATCTCTAAGCAAGTTTCTTGCTGGTTTTTGCCGAGAAACTCGGTTGTGTGTACGAGGCCTAAGGGACAATGTTGTTGAGAAGTACAAATCAGGGTTAGCCTATAAAAAAATATACAAATCTTTGATGATCCCTAGGAGCACCATCAAATCTATCATAACCAAATGGAAAGAACATGGCACAACAGCAAACCTGCCAAGAGACGGCTGCACACCAAAACTCACAGACCGGGCAAGGAGGGCATTAAACAGAGAGGCAACACAGAGACCTGAGGTAACCCAGGAGGAGCTGCAGAGTTCCACAGCAGAGACTGGAGTATCTGTACATAGGACGACAATAAGCCGTACGCTCCATAGAGTTGGGCTTTATGGCAGAGTGGCCAGAAGAAAGCCATTACTTTCAGAAAAAAAAAATGGCACGTTTTGAGTTTGCGAAAAGTTAAGTGGGAGACTCCCAAAATGTATGGAGGAATGTGCTGTGGTCTGATGAGACTAATATTGAACTTTTTGGCCATCAAAGAAAACGCTATGTCTGGCACAAACCCAACACATCACCCAAAAAACACCATCCCCACAGTGAAACATGGTGGTGGTGGCAGCATCATGTTGTGAAGATGTTTTTCAGAAGTCGAGACTGGGAAACTGGTCAGAGTTGAGGGAAAGATGGATGGTGATAAATACAGGGATATTCTTGAGCAAAACCTGTAGCACTCTGTGTGTGATTTCACCTTCCAGCAGGACAATGACCCCAAACACACTGCTAAAGCAACACTTGAATGGTTTAAGGGGAAACATGTAAATGTGTTGGAAATGCCTAGTCAAAGCCCAGACCCCAATCCAATAGAAAATCTGTGGTCAGACTTAAAGATTGCTGTTAACAATCGCAAAGCATCCAACTTGAAGGAGCTGGAGCAGTTTTGCAAGGAGGAATGGGCAAAAATCCCAGTGGTAAG
Source organism: Rana temporaria (assembly GCF_905171775.1). Classification (NCBI taxonomy): domain Eukaryota; kingdom Metazoa; phylum Chordata; class Amphibia; order Anura; family Ranidae; genus Rana; species Rana temporaria. Next base: position 485,686,479 of record NC_053490.1, read on the forward strand.
ATGTGGCAAGCTCCATTAGACTTATCCAAAGCGACTTGAAGCTGTGATAGTCGCAAACAGTGGCTCTACAAAGTATTGACTTTAGGGGGGTAAATAGTTATTATTATTTTGTCCTATTTGTTGTTTGCTTCACAATAATAAAAAAAAAAAACATCTTCAAAGTTATGGGCATGTTCTGTAAATTAAACGACGCAAATCCTCAAACAATCGATGTTAATTCCAGGTTGTGAGGCAACAAAACACGAAAAATGCCAAGGGGCTGAATACTTTTGCAAGGCACTGTATATATATATATATATATATATATATATATATATATATATATATATATGTATATTTATATATGTATTAATGCTTAAAATCTAAAATCTATTAACTCCAAAACATTTATCAAAGATTTCACCAAAATTTCTGATAAATAAAAACTCTTAATTTCGAATGGAGCTAATGGACCGGAATGAACAGGCAAGCAGCTAGCACATTCAGAGAGATCGATTGTAGAATTACACATTTCTGTCCTGTCTGTTTCCAATAAACAAAAATCCCATGAAAATAATTAGACACTGATCCGGCAACTTTACATAAAAAAATACTTGACTGTCTTATCACACCACTGTAGTGTTTATCAGCCTACTAAAGGCTCAATCAACAGGTAAGAGAAGAAAAACAGAAACTACGATTTATTGTGTACAAAATGTAAGAAAATAAAACAGGATAGCTATAATGGTTTTCTCCTGGGGCACAGAAACAATTGCACTGCCAGCACCATCTTTGGTTTTACTATGGATAGTTAGGCTAACTTGGTAAATAGGCACAACGGTATGTGATTCCAGAAAAAAAAATGCACAGATAGCTCTTACAAGTAGCAATTAATCTATATTTTACCATGCCAAATATATATTTTTTGTATCTAGGAGTTCAGTTTTTTTTTCTTTTGAAAATATATAAATAATTGTGCCACTTACCAGCGAGAAGCAGAACAGGTTCATTTTGAAATGTAGGTTAAACTCCGTTCTTTAAAGTTGAATTGTGCTGTGTTCCAATGGAAGAATGCTGATCTATCGTGTCCTCCCAGCTGTTTGTAGATTTCTTTCTAGAGATTACAGCAAGACAAAATCCCTGCAGTAATCCATGGGACTCAGAGCCCATTATTAAATGAGACAAGCTTTCAGAGTGAACATTAGAGACTATACCCAGCAACAGAATCATCCAGAGACAAAACAAATAAAACAACATAATTCGCCAATAACTACGTTCTAAGGATGCAACTACAAATGGAACTCCAGAAATAATTATTAAATAACAATTAGTACGATTATCAGAATCATTGAAATTTAGCTTCTGTTATACATAAATTGCTCCTGGGCTTTTCAAAACCAATGAAACTATTGATGTTGAGTGAGCAGCCATGACATATTGATGACTGATACGAAAATCGAAAGTAAAATTTCGTCTGCTGATTTTCGGATCGTTAGTATGGTGCTTTTGACAGCCGATTCAGTTTTTTCGTCTGACAAAAGCTGGATGTGCAGACTATAACATTTTCATTGTACGTGAACTCAACGTCTGATTTTTATTTAATTAATACGGTTTTCATCTAAAAAAAATTATAAGAGCATGACTACACATAAAAGAAAGAACACATACAAAACTATTCAACACATGACGTCACTTCTGAAGTTGTATTCTGTCGCAGGAGAATTTTTGTATGGTTAGTAACTTTTTCACTTTCGACATAAGACCAGCATGCAACAAAAAACGGACGGACGAACGTCCGAAAATCTGATCGTGTGTACGAGGCTGTAGAGAGCGAGGGACTCCATAGGAACAAGAAGTGTCACAATTAGTGATAGAAAGTGCAAGGGTTAAAGTGACTAGTCAAGAGTGACATAATCACCCACATAATACAGTTGTGCTCATAAGTTTACATACCCTGGCAGAATTTATGATTTCTTGTCCATTTTTCGGAGAATGTGAATGATAAATAGGGATGAGCCGAACACCCCCCTGTTCGGTTCGCACCAGAACTTGCGAACACACCAAATGTTCGTGTGAACTTTAGAACCCCGTTAAAGTCTATGGGACTCGAACATTTGAAATCTAAAGTGCTATTTTTAAAGGCTAATATGCAATTTATTGTCCTAAAAAGTGTTTGGGGACCTGGGTCCTGTCCCAGGGAACATGTATCAATGCAAAAAAAAGTTTTAAAAACGGACGTTTTTTCGGGAGCAGAGAATTTAATAATGCTAAAAGTGAAAGAATAAAAGTGAAATATTCCTTTAAATTTCGTACCTGGGGGGGTGTAAAGTTAACATGTGAAATAGCGCATGTTTCCCGTACATAGAACTGTCCCTGCACAAAGTGTCATTTCTGAAAGGAAAAAAAGTCTTTTAAAACCGGCTTTGCGGCTTTAATGAATTGTCGGCTCTGGCAATTCAGAGCGAATTCATTCATAAAAAGAAAAAAAATAGCGTGGAGTTCCCCCAAATTCCATTACCAGGCCTATCAGGTCTGGAATGGATATTAAGGGGAACCCCGCCGTCAATTTAAAAAAAAAATGACGTGGGGTTCCCCCCAAATATCCATTCCAGACCCTTCAGGTCTGGTGTGGATTTTAAGGGGAACTCCACCCCAAATTTTAAAAAAAAATGGCGTGGAGTTCCCCCAAAAATTCACACCAGACCCCTTATCCGAGCACGTTAACCTGGCCGGCCGCAGAAAAGAGGGGGGGCAGAGTGCGGCCCCCCCCTCTCCTGAACCGTACCAGGCCACATGCCCTCATAATGGGGAGGATGTCGCCATGTTGATGGGGACAAGGGCCTCATCCCACAACCCTTGCCCGGTGGTTGTGTGGGTCTACGGGCGGGGGGCTTATCAGAATCTGGAAGACCCCTTTAACAAAGGGGACCCCCAGATCCTGGCCCCCCTATGTGAATTGGTAATGGGGTACATTGTACCCCTACCATTTCACGAAGCAAGTGTAAATAGTTAAAAAAACACACGCACACACACCGTAGAAAAAAGTCCTTTATTAATAAAAAAAAAATAAAAAAAATCCAGCGATGACACTCGTTCCCGGCTTTCTGCTCCAACATTGTCTGTATCCAGCGATGTCTGTATCCAGCGACGGGTGCGGGTGATCTCCAGTCCAGCGATGAGAAGATCCATCCATCCAGAGCGCAGCATCGCCGACCTCCTCTCACCGCTGGACACAGTCCAGCGAATGAAGCTGTGACATTTCTTATATAGGGGAGGCGGGGCCACCCGTCACGTGACCCCGCACCCTCTGACGCACCCTCTGCTACGTCACTGGCGAAGCCCAGCAAGGGGGAAGACTGGGCTTCCCCAGTGACGTAGAAGAGGGTGCGTCAGAGGGTGGGGGCCCGCAGACCCCCACAACCACCGAGAAAGGGTTGTGGGGATGAGGCCCTTGTCCCCATCAACATGGGGACATCCTCCCCATGTTGAGGGCATGTGGCCTGATACGGTTCAGGAGAGGGGGGGGCCGCACTCTGTCCCCCCCTCTTTTCTGCGGCCAGCCAGGTTAACGTGCTCGGATAAGGGGTCTGGTGTGAATTTTTGGGGGAACTCCACGCCATATTTTTATTAAAATTTGGGGTGGAGTTCCCCTTAAAATCCACACCAGACCTGAAGGGTCTGGAATGGATATTTGGGGGGAACCCCACGTAATTTTTTTTTAAATTGACGGCGGGGTTCCCCTTAATATCCATTCCAGACCTGAAGGGCAATTTGGGGGGACCCCACGCTATTTTTATTTTTTTTATGAATAAATTCGCTCTGAATTGCCAGAGCCGACAATTCATTATAGCCGCAAAGCAAGTTTTAAAAGACTTTTTTTCCTTTCAGAAATGACACTTTGTGCAGGAACAGTTCTATGTACGGGAAACATGCGCTATTTCACATGCTAACTTTACACCCCCCCAGGTACGAAATTTAAAGGAATATTTCACTTTTATTGTTTCACTTTTAGCATTATTAAATTCACTGCTCCCGAAAAAACTTCTGTTTTTAAAACTTTTGCATTGATACATGTCCCCTGGGACAGGACCCAGGTCCCCAAACACTTTTTAGGACAATAACTTGCATATTAGCCTTTAAAATTAGCACTTTAGATTTCTCCCATAGACTTTAACAGGGTGTTTCGCGGCTTTTCGAATTTGCCGCGAACACCCCTAATTGTTCGTCGAACAGGCGAACAGGCAATGTTCGAGTCGAACATGAGTTTGACTCGAACTCGAAGCTCATCCTTAATGATAACACAAAAACATTTCTTTAACTTATGGTTAGTGTTTGGCTGAAGCCATTTATTATCAATCAACTGTGTTTACTCTTTTTTAATAATTATCGTAACAGAAACTACCTAAATGACCCTGATCAAAAGTTTACATACCCTGGTGATTTTGGCCTGATCACATGCACACAAGTTGACTTGACACAAAAGGGGTTTGAATGGCTATTAAAGGTAACCATCCTCACCTGTGATCTGTTTGCTTGTAATTAGTGTGTGTGTGTATAAAAGGTCAATGACTTTTTGGACTCCTGACAGACCCTTGCATCTTTCATCCAGTGCTGCACTGCCGTTTCTGGATTCTGAGTCATGGCAAAAGCAAAAGAATTGTCAAAGGATCTGCGGGAAAAAGTAGTTGAACTGTATAAAACAGGAAAGGGATAGAAAAATATATCCATTTGTGACGGTATCGTTATGATATCCCCGTCAACGTTCCCTTCTTCCCATAACGAAAATCACCCCAATATTCCACAAGGAGGGATATCCCTGGAATCGCCCAGAAAGCCACACATGAGACACCTGTTACCTGTAACCCACAGCATTAAGTTAGCAGGGAGAGCATTAGACTGAAGCATATAGGCAATTGCATCACAATGGCCCCCCCTTTTCTCCCTGCTCCGGCAAACCCGGTTGGACCTTCCCTGGTCCAGTAGGGTTGACGGGTTCAGAGCTTTTAGTCCGAGGTTAACTCCGTTTGGCGTGACTGACCTCCCTTGGCAACTGCTTCAGACTCAGGTATGCCACCGGGTCGTCAGATCACACGCCGGTCAGTCCCCAAGTCTTTGTGCGATCTGCAAAGTCACCAGAAGTCAGTGTGAAGACAGCGAATGGGTCTGTGCGCCGCCATCTAGGTGTCCCGCTATGGGAGGGGCAGGTTATGGCTCTGAAGTGACAGTCACAGGAGATTCATAAAAAGAAAAAGTTATATTTGTTGAAATGCTGTAGCACCGGTGCTCAGAGTTCGGGGGGGGGGGGAATCAGGGCCCCATAGGGTCAGCCACCCTCTGCTCCCTCCGCAGCCGCCAGTTCTCCTCTTTCAGCTTCTCCAGCTCCCTCTCCAGTTCATGGAGCCTGGGGGGGTCAGCCTGCTGTGACCTCAGGCGGTTGTTCTCCTCCTCCATGCGGCTTATGCACTCCTCCAGCTCTATGTACTCACGGATCAGATCCTGCTTGCTCATGTCCTGCAGGCTCTCCACGTGGTCCTTCATCATCAGGAACTGGGTGGTGGTGTAAGGGGCCACCGGTGGGCCCTTGGCGAACATCTCGGCCCGCATCTGGGGCGCCCGCTGCGATTCCATCTCCTCCAGTCGCTTCTTCTCCTCCCAGGTCAGCTTGTTATACGGCTTCCAGGACCTCTTCTTCTTGAAGGGTGGCCGGCGGTGCCTCTTTCTGCCCAGCTCCCTCCAGGGCCCCTCCGGCTCAGGGCTGGAGCCCATGACCAGCTGACAATGGTGTTCCCTGTTGTCCGTAATAGCAGATTGTACCATGAGGGCTTCGTAAGGGGTGCCCAATGGTTCTTCCCGACCCAGCTCCTGGGGATCCCAAGCCGAGTCTACACAATGGGCTGCTGCTGGTGGGCGGTACCCAGGTTGAGACCAATTTGACCTGGTGTTGTCATTCATGGGGCAATTCTGCTTGAAGTGACCCAGCTGTTTGCACCGGAAGCAGCGTTGTTCGTTGCCCTCCTGGCGTGGATAGCGAGGGCTAGATGTCACCGGTCTGTTAGGAGGTTGATATCTAGCGGTTGGTGGGTGTGAGGGCACCGTTTGTGGTGGAGGTTGTTCCTGTGGTGTGACCTGGTTTGTCTTGCGAGTATCTGCATATTCATCCGCCAACTTAGCAGCCTCTGGTAGAGTCATGGGCCTGCGATCTCTCACCCAGTCTTTGACGTCCGTCTGGATGTGATTGTAAAATTGCTCCAGGAGCATTAGTTGCAAAATGTCCTCTGCGGTGGTGGCCTGGCTGCTGTTAGCCCAGTTAGAGGCCGACCGGGACAACTGGCATGCCCATTCCGCATAAGAGTCTTTCGTGGTTTTGCGTGAGTCCCTGAACTTCTGTCGGTGGGACTCTGGGGTTACTGCATAACGAGCCAGGAGCGCTTCTTTAACCCGGGCGTAGCTATGGATATCCTGATCTGGCACGGTACGGAAAGCATCAGAAGCTTTGCCTGACAGTTTGCCTGACAATATTGAAACCCACTCTCCTCTAGCTATTCGGTGCAGGTTACATTGTCGCTCAAAATCCGCCAGGAAGTTATCAATCTCACAGTCCTTTTCATCAAAAGCTTTAAAAGCGCTAAACGGAATCTTCCTTGCGTCTGCTGTGCTGTACTCACTGTTGGAGAATGTGCGGCTGCTAGTTGGAATGCTGCCAGTTTTAACTGTAGCTCTGCGTTTACTAACAGGTCCATCACTTTCAGCACCACATCCGGCGTTGGGTTCGGGCCGAACCAAGCTAGCTTCTCTCTCATTAGCTTGTTGGCTGGCGATTCCTCCTCCTGAATCACTGGTGTCTCCATCTCTTGTACTGCTGGCGTTGCTGCAATCCCGTCCTTCTGGTCTAGCTCCATTGATTCTGCTATGATGACCCGCTTGGTTTTGTTGCTAGCAATCCTTCCACGAACTTCCAGTAGTTCTTCCAGTGTCTGCTTGGAATCCGGTGTGAAGGGGAATAGAAGGGAAAATCCCACTGCTACCAACCAATTGTGACGGTATCGGTATGATATCCCCGTCAACGTTCCCTTCTTCCCATAACGAAAATCACCCCAATATTCCACGAGGAGGGATATCCCTGGAATCGCCCAGAAAGCCACACATGAGACACCTGTTACCTGTAACCCACAGCATTAAGTTAGCAGGGAGAGCATTAGACTGAAGCATATAGGCAATTGCATCACACCATTCAATTGAGAATGCCAATCAGCAGTGTTCAAACTCTAATCAAGAAGTAGAAAATGAGGGGTTCTGTTGAAACCAAACCACGGTCAGGTAGACCAACAAAAATTTCAGCCACAACTGCCAGGAAAATTGTATGGAATGCAAAGAAAAACCCACAAATAACTTCAGGTGAAATACAGCACTCTCTGAAAACATGTGATGTGGCTGTTTCAAGATGCACAATAAGAAGGCACTTGAAGAAAGATGCGCTGCATGATTGAGTCGTCAGAAGAAAGCCATTGCTACGTAAATGCCACAAAGTATCCCACTTACAATATGCCAAACAGCACAGAGATAAGCCACAAACCTTCTGGCACAAAGTCATTTGGAGTGATGAGACCAAAATGTAGGTTTTTGGCCACAACCATAAACGCTTTATTTGGAGAGGAGTCAACAAGGCCTATGAGGAAAGGTACACCATTCCTACTGTGAAACAAGGAGGTGGGTCGCTGATGTTTTGGGGATGCATAAGCTACAGAGGCACAGGAAATTTGGTCAAAATTGATGGCAAGATGAATGCAGTATGTTATCAACAAATACTGGAGGAACATTTGCATTCATCAGCCAGGAAGCTGTGCATGGGATGTACTTGGACATTCCAACATGACAATGATCCAAAACACAAGGCCATGTCAACCTGTCATTGGCTACAGCAGAATAAAGTGAAGGTTCTGTAGTGGCCATCTCAGTCTCCTGACCTCAATATCAAGACAGCCCAAGAATTGCCAGCTTTACCATCTGAGAAGATAAAGAGCCTCATTCACAAATACTAGAAAAGACTTCAAGCTGTCATTGATGTTAAAGCGGATGTGCCATGAAAAAAAAATATTAAAAGCCAGCAGCTACAAATACTGCAGCTGCTGACTTTTAATATTAGGACACTTACCTGTCCTGGAGTCCAGCGCCATCCTCAGTGAGGAAACCAGGAAGTGAATCGCTCCGGCTTCACTACCCGGTTCCCTACGGCGCATGCGTGAGTTGCACTGCGCCGGTGATTGGCTCCCGCTGTGCTCTGGGAGCCAAGTGTTCCCAGAGCACAACGGGGGGGAGGACAGGAGGTGACGTTCTGCCCGCAGTTAACCCGAAACTGTGTGGCCGGAAGTGGGTGCAAATACCTGTCTTTAGACAGGTATCTGCACCCCCCCTCCCCCCTGAAAGGTGTCAAATGTGACACCGGAGGGGGGGGGGGTTCCGATCAGCGTGAGTTCCACTTTAGGGTGGAGCTCCGCTTTAAAGGGGCAATACAGGGTGTTAAGAACTGGGGTATGTAAACTTTTGATCAGGGTCATTTGGGTAGTTTCTGTTGTAAATATGATTTAAAAAGAGTAAACACAGTTGATTGATAATAAATGGCTTCAGCCAAACACTAGCCAATGAGTGAAAGAAAAGTTTTTATGTTATCATTCATATTCTCTGAAAAATGGCCAAGAAATCATAAATTCTTCCAGGGTATGTAAACTTATACCACTGTATATGCACTACCATAGGCGTGCGCACAGGGTGTGCCGGCTGTGCCTGGGCACACCCTAATCACCCCATGTGAATTAGCATTATCCAGGGGGTGGCACCAGGTGGGTGGTTGGGGGATGACAGTGGCTAGTGTAAATGACCCCATTATATGAAAAACTTCAACCTTAGGAACACATTATACTCGTATTTACGATGTATCGTAATATTCTCCCAATCAACTGTCTCCCACCACCAGAGCCTCCTCCCTGTGACAGCAGTTGGCATTCATGTTTGTTTGAGCTTTGGGGTGCACACCCTAATGCAATAGGCTGTGCACACCTATGTGCACTACACTGATAGTAAAGCTTACATTGGTATTTACATTATTGTTATTATCTAAGAATGCCTTGCTGAAGTAGGTTTGTTTTCTAATAACAACATATCAAATAGATGGAGAGATTAGAGAGATTTTGCAGTACATTGTGTTAATCCGCATGCCTAATGATAATGTTTTAAAGTCGGCTCTTTGTTTGATAGAGTAGGACATGGTTAAACCGTCAGGCTTGTCCTTATAGGATAATTTCTATTCACATTCTGTCTTGAAGACTCAACATGGAGTGTGAGGACATCCCCCCAAATTGAGGGGAACACCTATTGTAGACAGTAGCCATAAGAATATTTGTCTACTAGGAAAATCACTCATTAACTATCTCAGTGACAAAGATCACTGGCATAAATTATTATTATTATTATTATTATTATACAGGATTTATATTCCGCCAACAGTTTGCGCAGCGCTTTACAACATCAGGGAAGACAGTACAGTTACAATACAATTTAATACAGGAAGGATCAGAGGGCCCTGCTCCTTAGAGCTTAAAATCTAGAATAGAGGGTGAATCTTCCCAGGGGGGTCACAGATTTCAATACAGCTTGGCAGATGGTCTAACCCTTTCCCACTCTATACAAAAAAAGTTTTGACTTACGTCGCATAGGGTATGAATATAAAACATGACCAAAACACATAAAACACAATGCAACTGAAATGTGCAGATTCTAACAGAGTGTTATATGATAATCAAAAAATCCTGAAATTCCTAAGGGTTCACTGACTTTTTACTTGCAAACAATATATATATATATATATATATATATATATATATATATATATATATATATATATATATATAGATATATATATATATATATATATATATATATATATATATATATATATATATATATATATATATATATATAGATATATACCGTATCTAGAAAATGCAATATATTAAATTCCCCAAGCTGTGTTTTCCCACAATTTACATCCCTTAAATTTGGCCTTACTTTAAATACAAACACACACACCCTAAAAATGTATACTTATTGGTATGGCAAATTGCATTCTCGTCTATAATTTAAAGTGTTTTCTATTTCACAGCCACCACTTCAACTACTCATACACAACACATTTTAATACATTGCTTTTCTATATTATTTGAAATAATACTTTGAACATTACAGACCTAAGCCCACTAAAGCTATCGTTTTAAACTTTTCTTTCCTGCAGCTCTAATGAATTGCCACAGTAAACATGGTGTTAATGAGTGATAATGCTCATTATAAATGTCATGATTAATTTTATCCACCATCCAATTCAGTGATCATCCGGTAATACTTACCAGCGCCCTGCAATCCTGGATGTGCTTTTGGCATTAGACCCTGTATGAGTGTTTAATTCCATAAGCCTCGACTCAGGAGACTACCGTGTACAGTGACTTCAGCTCCCAGCATCTCTGCAACACTCGCATTCAACCCAGATGGAGATTCCAAGCAGATATTATTTCTGTTGGCTCAGTAGAATGGTGACCTTGTTAAGGACAATACCATGGACTGCAAGATGTGTTTAATTGCAGCACAGCTGGAGATGCCTTGGGGTCTTGGCAAAGTGATAGGGCACCGTGTGGTAACTACTTGTAAGAAAAATCTTGCTAAGCCCTTCATTTACTGATGTTGCTTCAAATAGATTAGAAACCCCAGATTAAAGTTGACAAATTAATACGGATGTCGAAAAAGCCCTGGAATGTTGCTTTATCGTCATGTGTCAGCCTGGAGGCAGACATGTTGTGGGCAGGATGTGGATTCTTCTGATTTCTATCTGTCATTGGGAAGCTGTGATGTCACTGGAAGCATAGCGCTATTTTCTGGGGGGGACAAATGGGCCTAATGCCTTGTACACACGAGCGGTTTTCCCGTCTGAATAAACTCCAAAGGTTTTTCTGACATAGCTCAGCTCAAGCTGTCTTGCATACACACGGTCACACTAAAATCTGACCATCAAGAATGCAGTGACGTAAAACACTACGACGAGCTGAGAAAATTAAGTTCTATGCTTCCGAGCATGCGTCTAATTGTTTTCGAGCATGCGTGGTGTTTATTCTGTCGGAAAAGCATACAGACGATTGGAATTTCCGATCAAATTTTTTTCCATGAGAACATGTTTTCTATCTAATTCCGTGCCTACATACTTTTGCTAATAGGTGTCCCTCATTTTCATCTCACAAAGTTGGGAGGTATGGCTTTGTAGTGCGCTCATGTGCTGCAGTCTGGATGTATACTGCTTTGCCATTCAAAGTGGCGGTGTGCTATTACGGAAACAAGTGCACATAACCAAAATACAGTAGTGGGTATGATGCTTTACCTTAGATCTGGACCCTTAATATTTATTTTTTATTTAGATACTAGTTGCCTAGCTGTCTGGCTTCAATAATTTAAGTTTGTTTAATTGCTCTGATTTTTATTATCTGTATACATGTTTTTGGATCAGTGACTAAAAATGTAAAAGCTGATCTAAAGCCACAGTTACTTGCATCTCCTGTCACAATGTGACATCTGCAAACTCCCTTGCTGGTGTCAGCTTCTTCATCTTCTAGATTTTGTATCTTTAGCCATCTTGATTGGCTGGGCCAGAACAACACACATGCACAAAGGAGTTATAGTGTGTCATCCCAGTACTGAGGTATGATAAGTATTAAGGCCCTGTGGGAGAGGAAGCCCTAGCGGCTGGAAACATGGCCACTAAAATGACAGTATTATTGGGTACCTTCCCCTCCCCTGGGTGGCCTCAAGCCCCTACGGATTAGTTAGATACAGAAGAGGGGAAGAAAGGTGGAAGCAGCATAAAGTGCATGAAGAGTGGGCTTACTTCCCTTTTGGAGCCTAACCACAAGCAAGAACGTGCCCACATGCCACCCCTATTAAAAGTTGATTAAAGCTTTATTGGTGGATTTACTTTGCCAGCTATCACGCTTACACCTAATGCAGATGGTCAAACACTATAGCTAGCTTCTGTTTTCTTCACCAATAGCAGCCCCCGTTCCCATAGGGCAAGCAGGCCTACCAGTACTCAGGTGCCCCCAGGACTTATACAGTCAGGTTCAATCTGTAGTCAAAAAGCAAGCAGAGTTCAGAGAGTAGTCGATATTCGATTCCCGATCCAAGGTCGTCAATGAGGGAATGCAGACAGCAGAGCAGGACAGACAAACAGGGAGCATGAGCATGTGTAACCAGTGCTATTACAAGCATACAACTGCAGGCTTGGCTGGCTTAGATCAGGTTTGTTCTCCACTCAGAGACTGGTCACATCAGGACAGACAGACAGGGAGAAGGTATCACAACCAAAACCAGTATGCTGGAGTGAAACTAGCAGCTGTAATGTAACAGGAGCATGCTCCTGTCATCAGCTTTGGATGCTTCCGAATTTGAGCTCTCCCTGAAACATGGTTTGATGGATGCCCATCTAGGATGTGAGTTTAGATAATGTTATAACCATATAATTAAATTTGGTGCTCACAGTTTATCTGTGACTGACACTGATTTATGTTAGTTTAATACAGTTTGCTATAAGAGCTATTTAATAATTGCCTTAAAGGGGTTGTAAACCCTTGTGTTTTTTCATCTTAATGCATCCTATGCATTAAGGTAATATAACTTCTGGTACTGACCGGAGCCCCAAGCCACCCCCCCCCCCCCCGTTTACTTACCTGAGCCCTGTATTTCCCTCAGCGAAGATGCACTCTCCCTCTCTGCACGGGGTCCCGGCTCTTGATTGGATAGATTGATAGCAGCGCAGCCATTGGCTCCCGCTGCTGTCAATCAAATCAAATGATGTGGGGGGCAGGGGCGAGTCTGGCATTCATGTCTATGGACGCCAAATGCTGGACTCGGGAGCGAGCCAGCAAGGTAACTCACCGGGAGAACGCTCCTCCTGGGCGGGTTATCTGATGTGGGGAGGACCCCAGAAGTTGAGGATCGGGGCCACTCTGTGAAAAATGAGCTGCACAGTGGAGGTAAGTATGACATGTTTGTTATTTTTTTTTTAAAAAGGAGGGTGGTTTACAATCACTTTAAATGTCCAAGTGGGAGAAGGACCGTTGCATCACTTTCTCTAATAAACAAATTGAAAAAATACTCCTTTTCTAAAACATCCATATGATTCAGATACCAGGAGTTGGGATTTAAACTCATGACAAGATGGTACTATACTCCTAGCCGGATCCACAAGATATTCCCACGCTGTTCAGAGACATTTTGTAGATGTGGGAAAGAGATCAGAGACCTGCTCCATGATTTGTGGACTTTGTAGGAAGCTTCAAGATTTCTGTTTGCAAGTACATTGCATAACCCGAAAACCTCAGATTACGTGCTACCCTGGGGTCCTGCCTTCTTTCAACTACACCACTAGATAATCCCCTGGTAAGACCTACAGATGCTCTATTGTCCCATACCTGGTAAGTGCTGCAAAAGTTGCATCCTTATTATCTGGAAAATGTGGACAATTACACTATCTGAAAGTGTCAACATTTTTCCTGACCAAAATGGCTCATCATTTGTGCACAGCAAAGGCTCTAACAATTTGCTGCAGGGATGAGTAGTCATCCCTATAGTCACTTTTAGTCCCACAATGCATTGCTTTCTAAATATCAGGCCGTGTACACACGGACGATCCATCTGATGAGAGCGGTTCACCGCTGAAGCAGACCGATGGTCTGATGTGCGTACACAACATCAGTTCAAAAACCGATCGGGTCAGAACGCGGTGACGTATAAAACACACGACGTGCTGAAAAAAAACTAAGTTTAATGCTTCCAAGCATGCGTCGACTTGATTCTGAGCATGCGCGGGTTTTGAACCGATGCTTTTGTGTACTAACCATCAGTTTGGACCTATCGGTCAGCGGTCCATCGGTTCGATTTTAAAGCAATTTAAAAAAAATTGGTCCGACGGACAACAGACCGATGGGCCGTACACACGGTCGGTTTGGACCGATGAAAATGGACTTCAGGCCGTTTTCATCGGTTTTGACCGACCGTGTGTACGCGGCCTCAAATGTACACCGACTTACTGAAAAGATACTAAACTAGCCTTTCTCAAACTTTTTATCACAGAGAAACCCTTCAATTAACCTTTTGGTCTCTGAGAATCTCTGATGATCGTTGCTATGTAGACAGAACATTAGTGTGATGGTCAATACATTTGTGGCTAAGAGAAAGATTCCCCTAGCTAAAAAAGAGAGACAAAAATTACTCATTGCTCAAAAAACCACTAGAAACTTCCAAACGAAGCTGTACTAGACATGCCTGACTGATGGGATGGATGGACTGCTGTTGTTCCTGCTACCCTTTTTTTATGAGCTCTATTGACCATTGCAAAATGTGAGTTACTCTCTTTTAAATAAATACAGATTTTTTACGGAATTATGCTATGTGCGCCCTGCTTTCTCTTTTTCATATTTATCGGTTGGATTACTGATATGCCCTCTGTGTGACCTGTTAAATATCACTGCCTGCTGGGAACCATTTTTGAATTATCTGCCTGAGGTTTGCCTTCATTGATACCGAATTGCATGACGTGTATGGTGTACCTGCTTCAGTGTATCATCTTTAACAAAGTTTGATTGGCCTAGTAGGTATATGCCTGTCTGGGTCCAATCGATCCGGTAAGCCCCTTGTCATAAGTGGTGGTGGACTTTTCACTTCTTCATATGTTAAATTTTGTGTTTCTTTTTTTATTCAGTGGAATTGACTCACCGATTCAGCCAACATTATAAGGACTTCTATACTACCATTAATTCACATGTGGTGTTGCACGATATCATCTATATTGTTTTATCACAATGTGTTTCATTGTTAGCGCTACACTTTTCCACATATGTTTTACTAGCAACTTTTTGATCTCTTTTGCTGTGTTAGCGGCTTTTTCAGTTTATAAGAAGCGCAGTATTTCTTCTTTTTTTCTATTTTATGCCTGACTGAATATAATATTTTTTGTATGCTTTAATGGGAGACTTGTCATAGATAGATGGACAAAAATTGAGAACTAGTATATTTATCAAATCTTCATGATTCAAGAGTTACACTTGAAATATATAGCTTTCTGCCATGTGTGCAGTTACTCTGTAGCAGCCATCAAAGGTTGAATACTTTGAGTCACTCAATGTGCAGTCGATAAGTACCCACTAATTACAGAACAGAAAAATAATCACGATCCTGCTGTGAATCCTGTCCCATGAGGGTTAATCTACCATCACACCAAAATTATACAAACTAATATACGCATTAATATTAATACAAGAAAAGCAAGCCTAGATGTAGAGTAGTGCAACTTAATTTCCCTGTGTAAGAGAATTTCCTCCAAGCAGATAGTTTTATCTCCCATAGAGTACTCATCATCAAGAATTTATAACCTTAAGTCTCCATTCTAAGCCACACTTCTGCGTT
>NC_053490.1:486762152-486834348 GCF_905171775.1 Rana temporaria
TTGGCCAAAAAAGGTAGATTTTTTTACATGCTAAAAGTGTCAGAATTGGCCTGGATACGAAGTGGTTAACGCATAACCTTGTGACATGAGTTATGCAGTATAGCTCCCAGCTAATTTACAACCATGTGTATACACACTTTTCCAGAAATGGAGAGACTGGACATTGATGCAGCATTTCTATTAAATCTTATGCCGCGTACACACGACCGTTTTCCGGCCTTGCCTACACACGATCGTGGAAAAAAAATGCTCTAGCAAAGCGCAGTGACGTACAACACGTACGACGGCACTATAAAGGGGAAGTTCCATTCAGATGACACCACCCTTTGGGCTGCTTTAGCTGATTTTGTGTTCGTAAAAGACGGTTCCGCTTTACTGTCTATTACAGCGTGATGAATGTGCTTATAGAACGAGCGCTCCCATCACATAACTTCTGAGCATGTGCGTTTTTTTCACGTCGTTAAAGCCCACACACGACCATTTTTTACAACCTTAAAAAAAAAAAAACGTTGTGAAAAAATAGTGCATGTTCGGAAAAAAAATTTGGCCAATTTTTTAGATCGTGAAAAATGCTCTGAAGCCCACACACAGTCGTTTTTAATGACATTTAAAAAAAAAAAACATTTTGGAACCCGAAAAACGGTTGTGTGTACGCGGCATTAGGCTGTAGGTTCCAGAACAAAGGTATCCTCAACTAGGATGACACCAAAATAGAGCAATTAAATTCCATTTTAGCACCAATCAGTGTGGCTCAGAATACCTAGGTTACATAGCAATACACACACTGTAGGGGAAAGAACCCCTATTAGAAGGTATAATGCAACCACGATTGAGAATGTAAAAGTAAAAAATGCTTTGAGAACTATATACAGTAAATATGTAAATAGCCAAAACGTGACACATACGTGTCATGAAACACCCCCACCCATCACCAGAACAGAATAGTTATTCTGGTGATGGGTGGCGGTGTTTCATGACACGTATGTGTCACGATTTGTCTATTTACTGTATATAGTCCTCAAAGCATTTTTTACTTTTACATTCTCATTTGTGGTTGCATTTTACTTTCTTTAGTAGAGGTCCTCTCCCCTACAGTGTTAAGCTGTAAGTTGCCTATAACACTAAAGTGTAATGTATGTATACAAGTCCTTTCATTGCTCCCCTTTTTCTCTACGAACAACGAGCAGTTAAAAATTGCAGTTTTTTCTAAATCTCTTATGAGGGGGGCCGTTAGGCTCCTGTATACATTACAGTATCCTGCCTGAGATCTTCATTCTCAAGCTGGATTATATGAAAGAACACATCCACGGGATCCTTTTTAGATGTGCACGCTCCTACCTGCTGGTCACTGTGATCTGCAGACTTGTTGCTTGATTAGCGATTCCATAATTTCCTCTCTGACATGATATATAATCGAGCAATTGATCTGCAGATTACACTGTTAAAAAAAGGGCTGCCAATGCACGAGTAAAGGAAGCCATAGGATGTTTTTTTTTTATTTTTTTCATGTAATGCTTAGAAAAATATAAGATTGCAGAGAAAGCCAATAGTTGTAAGAGGGAAGTAGTAACAATATGCATTAGGAGAAGAGATTAATGACGTTTGAAGTAATTCCAGCAGGAAGTGAAGGCGGTGTTCAAGATAGCTGCTGCAGCTTCATTGGGTTATACTGTGAAGATGCTAGTTTGCATGGAATTGAAAGCAATCAATTTCAATACAGGAGAGAACTTGCTTACAAGTCTAGGGGATAGAGGTAAGGTAGGAGGTAAATTGGGATAAAAGTTCCACTTTAAGGCCCCTTTCGCACGGGGGTGGCGCTTTAACGTAAATTTTGCGGCGCTATTCGACCGCTAGCAGGGGGGGGGGGTTTACCCCCTGCTAGCGGCCAAGAAAGGGTTAAAACCACCGCAAAGCGCCTCTGCAGAGGCCCTTTGCCGGCGGTATAGCCGCGGTGTCCATTGATTTCAATAGGCAGGAGTGGTATACACACCGCTCCTTCACCGCTCCAAAGATGCTGCCAGCAGGACTTTTTTTTTTACCGTCCTGCTAGCGCACCGCTCCAGTGTGAAAGCCTGCAGGGCTTTCGCACTGGAGAGACAGCAGCGGCTGTTGCAGGCGTTCTTTTTTGCGTTATAGCACCTGCAAAGCGACCCAGTGTAAAAGGGGTCTAACCAGTTCCTGCCCTCCCACAGTACATTTACTGGGGACGGGTAGGCTGGATTACGTACTTGTACGTGATCCGGCCTGTTCCATGTTAGGGGCATGCATGCTACAAACACAGGACTCTGTATACAAATCAAGAATCTCGCTGTTTCTTCTCCCTGCACAGCAGGGAGAAAAGATCAGCCAGATCTGTTGGTAAAAGCAACACATATTGGGCTTAATGTACACAGGATTTTTTACAACCTCCCCTGAGCGATTTAACTTGACACATAGTAAACAACGTTTAAAAATTACTTTTTGATGCGATTAGCCGCATTTGCGTTTTAGGAGCATTTAAAAATAACAAATATATATTTATTTATTTTTTTCAACTAGTCAAAAATGTATCTCCAAAAAACACCTGTAATGCGGCTAAACGTGAGGTTTCCGGGTTTACAAGCTGTTACAGGCATTTGGCATTTCAAATTCCTCTGAACATCCGTCTGAACCCATTTTATTGTGTTCCAAAAAATGCTTCTAAACTCAACTGCCTAGAAATGACAATAAACGACCCGGTGTACATGTACTGAAAAGATAAGAGTTCAGGGGCAGCTGAAAAAAACTACCAACTGCTCTTAAAGTGGTTGTAAACCCATACAGACCACTTTTACCTATAGGTAACCCTAGATTAAGGCTTACCTGTAGGTGCAACAAATGTCTCCTAAACCTACACGGTTTAGGAGATGTTTGCAGAGAAGACTGCACTGATGTCTACGGCACATGCGCACCGTAGACAACGGCGCAGGCGCACTGAGCGTGCCGTTGGTGAAGGCAATCGTGCCGTCACTGACGGCTCCTGGGCGCATGCGCGGGAGTGATGTCATCGCGGCTCCAGCCAATCACAGTGCCGGAGCTGCAATACCCGGAAGTCACTCCGGGAGTAATGGTGGCGACAGGGGAGGCGAACTAGGGCCGCTGCAGGGGCTTCAATCTCAGGTAAGTACATCATAATGAGTTAGTATGCTATGCTTTCTTTTGGTGGTATTTGGTCACCGCGCCGGTTATAATTTGCGCTATAAACAAAAAAAGACAATTTAGGGAAAAAAAATATGTTTTTTAACTTTTTGCTGTAATATCCCCCCCCCCCCCCCCCCCCCCCCCCCCCATAAAATGTCTTAATCTGTTTAGGTCAATATGTATTCTATGTGTTTTTGGTAAAAAATAAATAAACATATATTGATTGGTTTGCAGCCAAGGTATAGCGTCTACAAAATAGGGGATGTATTTTTGTATTTTTTTTACTAGTAATTGCGGTGATCGGATGCTTTTGACACTTTTTTTTGGGGTGGACCAGTGACCTTGATACAGCGATCAGAGCTAAAAATAGCCACTGATCACTGTAGGGGTTAACACTTGGGGACGATCAAGAGGTTAAGTGTGTCCTAGGGAGGTGTTTCTAGCCGTGGGGGGGGGGGGTGGGATTGACTGGGATTAGAGAGAGATCGCTGTTCCTGATCACTAGGAACAGCAGATCTCTCTCTACTTCTCTGACAGAACGGGGATCTGTCTGTTTTACATTGACAGATCCCCATTCTGGCTTTCTGTGGAGCGATCGCGGCCTGGCGGACATCACGGCCGCCGGCCACATGCATCGGCTCCGGCATCGCGCCACGGGCGAGCATGCCCCCTAGAGCTCTTGAAGTGGCCGATGTACACCTACGGTGATTCACGCAGCCGTACCAACCTGCCGCAGTAATGTCGGCAGCTGGTCAGCAAGCAGTTAATATACACAAATTGGTAGGGTTGTCCAGATACCGATACCAGTATCGGTATCGGGACCGATAC
This sequence comes from Rana temporaria, assembly GCF_905171775.1. Taxonomy (NCBI): domain Eukaryota; kingdom Metazoa; phylum Chordata; class Amphibia; order Anura; family Ranidae; genus Rana; species Rana temporaria. Next base: position 486,766,140 of record NC_053490.1, read on the forward strand.
CGAGTATTTGCGGGAGTACTCGTACTCGCGCAAATACCCCCGATACCTAAATAGAATACTTCCCCCCCCTTTCCACCCCCCGCCGCTCCTGCCGCATCGTGCCGCCGCATCGAGGGACATGGCTAGAGGGACATTGCTGCATATGTGAGGGACATGGCTAGAGGGACATTGCTGCATATGTGAGGGACATTGCTGCATATGTGAGGGACATTGCTGCATATGTGAGGGACATTGCTGCATATGTGAGGGACATTGCTGCATATGTGAGGGACATTGCTGCATATGTGAGGGACATTGCTGCATATGTGAGGGACATTGCTGCATATGTGAGGGACATTGCTGCATATGTGAGGGACATTGCTGCATATGTGAGGGACATTGCTGCATATGTGAGGGACATTGCTGCATATGTGAGGGACATGGCTGCATATGTGAGGGACATTGCTGCATATGTGAGGGACATTGCTGCATATGTGAGGGACATTGCTGCATATGTGAGGGACATGGCTGCATATGTGAGGGACATGGCTAGAGGGACATTGCTGCATATGTGAGGGACATGGCTAGAGGGACATTGCTGCATATGTGAGGGACATGGCTGCATATGTGAGGGACATGGCTAGAGGGACATTGCTGCATATGTGAGGGACATGGCTAGAGGGACATGGCTGCATATGTGAGGGACATGGCTAGAGGGACATGGCTGCATATGTGAGGGACATGGATAGAGGGACATGGCTGCATATGTGGGGGACATGGCTGCATATGGGGGGGACATGGCTGCATTTGGGGACACATTTAAAAAAAGTATCGGTATTCGGTATCGGCGACTACTTGAAAAAAAGTATCGGTACTTGTACTCGGTCCTAAAAAAAGTGGTATCGGGACAACCCTACAAATTGGGATTTATTTTTTTGTGGTGCACCGAAATAAATATTTTGGTACCAAAACCAAAAATTCAGGAGGCACTTGGCCAAAACTGAAATTGACAGTAACATTTTTTATATATATATATATAATATATATATATATATATATTCAACTTTTTATTAATATCATAAATTTATTGTTGACCGTTATCGGCACCTTTTTGAAGTGGTTTTAAAAATCCTACTTGCTGCATGTTAGGTGCATTATTGGCAAGACGCCCCTCATCATTAAAAAATGCACCAGTGTTGCATTTTTTGATGCATTTTTGAGTCACATGACCTATGAAGAACACACCATAAGCAAAAGGTAAAATCACAAAAAATCATGAGCGGTTGCGACAGCCGTTATTGCCCCCCCCCCCTTTTTTTTTCTCCTTTCGGCACAATGCTAAAAAATAAACTATTTTCAGCCGATAATTTTTGGCGGCTGAAATTTTGGTGCATTACAAATTATTTTAATTTTTTTCAACCAAAGACATGTAGCAAAATAAATTTTGGACTAAATTTATGAAGCAATTCGATTTTTTTGTATTGGATATGTTTTATAACTATGTACAAAAAATATAATTTTTCCTGACAGTTTTCTATCTTTTTTTTTTTTTTTAATGTGTGTGTGTTTTTTTGTGTGTGTATGTGTGTGTGTGTGTGTGTGTGTGTATATGTATGTATATATATATATATATATATATATATATATATATATATATATATATATATATATATATATATATATATATATATATATATATATATATATATATATATATATATATTACACATACATATGTGTGTGTGTGTGTGTGTGTGTGTGTGTGTGTGTGTATATATATATATATATATATATATATATATATATATATATATATATATATATATATATATATATATATATATATATATATATATATATATATGTATATATATATATATGTGTGTGTGTAATATATATATATGTGTATATGTGTGTATATGTGTGTATATATATATATATATATATATATATATATATATATATATATATATATATATATATATATATATATATATATATATATATATATATATATATATATATATATATAGTGTGTATGTATGTGTGTGTGTGTATATATGTATATATGTATATATATATATATATATATATATATATATATATATATATATATGTATATATATATATATATATATATATATATATATATATATATATATATATATATATATATATATATATAATATATATATAATATATATTTTATAGAAACCCCAGTAGTAGATCAAATACCACCAAAAGAAAGCTGTATTTGTGTGCAAGAATTATACAAATTAAATTTGCGTACATGATGGAGTAATTGCCAGGTAAAGTAGCACAGTGCTGAATAGCAACAAATGCTCTGGCCCTAAAGGGGTAAAACAAATGCTCTGGCCCTAAAGGGGTAAAACCTTCCGGAGGTCAAGTGGTTAAAGACAGAGTAAGGCCTTTACAGTTCTCTTTTCTAATAATCTCCTAAACCATCCCTAGATTCTTGCTGCACGAGGATCCCCTCCCCTTGTGAGGCTTACTTCATAATGAATCGATCGCCTCTATATAATAATTCTATTTACGGAGCTGAGCGTTGGCTCTTCTCTCCATACTATGAAAAAAGTGTTGTGCAGAAATTGCATCTAAAGCATTTTTATTAATCTTTGGGAAGCTTTCCTTTTGAACATTTGTTGATGTATGCGAGGCCTGCAAACACACGTGTCTGGAATGAGCGCAAGCAATAAGCGGTTCGGAAATCCTTTGGTTTGTCCTTGAAAGTTTGGCAAGCACTCGGCACTGTGAGTGTAACATAACCCGATATAAACAAGGTTGTTGAGCGGTGAGGACTTCTTGTAATGAACAAGGCCGGTCTCATTTCTTCAGGAACTATTACGTTTTGTGCGATTAGGGTCCGTCCACTCAACACTTGAGGTTTCTGATAGGTGCAGGTTGGTGGGATTATATCTGACTAAGCAGGCTACTTGGAGACTTTACACCGGAGTTAGGAGATCCATCCAATAGTAACAACCCTACTCAAGGGGCGTAATTTTCATTGTTCATTATTTCCATTTGTTTTATATTTTAGAGAAGTCCAAAGGGTCGAACTCCACTAGATACACAGGAGGTCTGGTGCTAGAATTATTGCTCTTACTTTGACAACAATATCACACAAGTGTGGTGCGATCGCGGTTTACATGTGCATGCAGGACTTCCGTATGCATCGTGCGTAAGCACAAGGGGACAGGGGCGCTTAAAATGTTTGACATTTTTATTTTATTTTTTATCCAAAACTTCCCAACATCGCTTGGGCCATGACCGGTCCTCTTTATGGAAAGATCTGGGTTCTATTAGACCCCAAATCTCCCCTCTGACTTCCAATGTAGCCAGACACATCGGTCTGATTGGCTGCTTTCTCGGGCGCTAATGGCAATGATAAACAAAGAGCCAAAACCAGTTGTGACAAAATGCTGCTTGTTTCCAGGGGAGGGAGCGACAACATCAGTTCCTCTACCTCTGTGTAGTGCCGCCGTCGTCCCTGGATGCATCACTCCTAGGCGGCAGCAGGATGGGGGATGCAGGGTGGATTTAATTTAAATCACTAGTAAAAAGGCTTGATTTAAATCATAATTTGTAAAGAGCAACTGTCATCTCTGTCCTGCAGCGGCTCTTCCTCTGACCCGCTGCTGACTCACCGACAGTCCCATTTGCTTTAATGGGACGGCTGGTGATGCGGCAGTGACACAATGAGGTGAGGATGTGGCGGCAGCAGGGGAGTGGATGCCCGCTAATGGGTGCTGCCATGATGGATTTGAAATGACAGGTGCTCTTTAGCCATCTCCCACCCTCCTATAGCCAAATGATGGCTACAGTGTGGGCTAGAGCTGCACGATTAATCGCGGAGAGAATCGCAATCTCGATTCTTCCCCCCTGCGATCTCCCCGCGGGATGACCCGCGATTCTTATGCGTCACCGCCATTCCACGTAACCAGCGTGGAACGCAAATGCCGCCAACATCGGAACAGACGTGAGCAGCCTGGGCTTCTCTCACAGTTCAATACAACTCTAGTGTGTATCCATGCGCCACCCAGTGGTTGCCGGCGGTACTGCTTCTGATGTATAAAAAACAGACCAGTGATATGTCTATATTGTTAAAGACCATATAACACCTATGAAAAAAGCAGAATCAAAGTTTGATTCTGCCTTTTTCAAAGGAGTTATATGGTCTTTAACATTATAGACATATTACTGGTCTGTTTTTTATATATCCGTATTTTCAAATAAATCACAGGTTTATTTATTTGGGGGGGGAGGGGTTTCTGGCAATCAATTTTTGAGAATCGTGAGAGAATCGTGATCTTTAGTCTAAGCAAAAGAATCGCGATTCTCATTTTGATCAGAATCGTGCAGCCCTAGTGTGGGCCATAATTTTGCTCAACAGTGCCACCTATCAATACCCACCAGTGCTGCCAATCAATGCCCATCAGTGCTGCCGATCAGTGTCACCTACCAGTGATCATCAGTGCAGCCTCATCAGCACACATCAATAAAGGAGAAAATTTTAAATTTTTATAACAAACTATAAAACAGTTTTTATTTGTTTTGGTATATATGTAAATATGGCATGAATTATAGGTTTCAAATAGGAATATGTGTGGGAGGTGCTCAGTCGTCTTCATTTAAATTTTATTTCAATAATGCAATTTTGTGATTTTTCAGGACAGCAATGGAAATCTGGAGTTAGCGGTTGCATTTCTTACAGCAAATAATGCAAAGCTCCCACAGCCAGAAGAAGCTACGTACTATCAGACTGCGCTCCCCAATAATGACCGATACATCAGTGTGGGCAGCCAGGCAGACACAAGTAAGTCAATATTATATTTTCTTTGTACGCCTGCTCATTTTGATAATTTAATCGGAACCACTTCAGCCCCGGAAGGATTTACCCCCTTAATAACCAGGGCATTTTTTGTGACGCGGCACTGTTACTTTAACTGACAATTGCGCGTTGTGCAATGCTGTACCCAAATAAAATTGATGTCCTTTTTTTTCCCCCCCACAATTTTTTTTGGTGGGATTTGATCACCTCTGCGATTTTTTTTTTTTTTTTTTGTTTTTGTTTCAAAATTCCAAAAAAAAATTTTTTTTTGCTATAATACAGATCTATATATATATATATATATATAATTTCATGAGTTTAGGAAAAGTATGTATTATTCTATATATTTTTGGTTTAAAAAAATCACCATAAGTGTATATAGATTGGTTTGCACAAAAGTTATAGCATCTAAAAAATAAGAGGATAGATTTATGGCATTTTTATTACTTTTTTTTTTTTTCTTCAGTGCGCATGTGCCGATGATGTCGGCACATGCGGATACAGTGACTATCTTCTAAACGGTTTAAGTTAAGGAGATATTCTACGGTACCTACAGGTAAGCCTTATTATAGGCTTACCTGTAGGTAAAAGTGATGTAACAGAGTTACAGGCTAAATAATTATTGTTTAAATACAAGACATAGGAGTATTCTTTCTAGAATGTACTTTCTGTAATGCAGGGGGTGCCGATGCGCATGTCCTCCAGCCATCCGCGTTTGCTCTTCAGAGAGGCAGAACGGGGATAATGTAAAAAAGCAGATCCTTGTTCTGACAGGGGAGTACAGAGAGATTGTCTGTTCCTAGTAAACGGGAGCAGCAATCTCTCTGTACTTCCAGTCAGTCCACTCCCCCCACAGTTAGAAAACACCTTCATAGGACACGCTTAACCCCTTGATCGCCCCTAGTGTTAACCCCTTCCCTGCCAGTGTCATTTTTACAGGGATTGATTGCATATTTTTAGCTACAATTACTAATAATGTCACTGTTCCCAAAAAGTGTCCGATCTGTCTGCCTCAATGTCGCAGTCCTGCTAAAAATCGCTGATCACCACCATTAGTAGTAAAATAAAAATATCCCATGGGACAAGTCTGATCATTTTAAGAGGGCAGGCTGATTTCCCAGCAAAGCTAGGGAACTAACTACGCTGTGGTCTCCTGTCTGGTGTGGTCAGATTTTAATAGAAAAGCAGAGTAATTGGTGGAACACCAGGGATTTCACACAAAGGAAGCAATACAACATGAACAGGATATTTTTTTCATACAAGTACAGCAGGCATATTTCAGGAATATGAACTGTTCAGTTTGCATATTCTTTAAAGCGGAGGTCCACCCTAAAATTAAACTTCATTTAAATAGCTTCCCTGTAATCTAAAAAAAAAACATTGTGTCCAAAAAAGATTTTTTTTCTTGCCTGTAAAATGCTGTTGCTAGGCAGATTTGCTAATCTGCCTAGTTTCTGGACTGTGGTGGGTCTTCTCCCCTTCCTAATGCCTCCTGGGAAATGAGTGTCATAATTTCCCAGGAGTCTGTGCGCTTTACTCTGCTGAAAAATTGCGTTATTTCCTTACAGGAAATTACGCGATTAAGGGGGATCGCATCGCCCTTAACTCTCATTACACAAACTAATGGCGCTATGAGCACCGTTCTACTGTGCATGCGCGAGATCGAGAGGTGCATGCTGGTTACCCAGCATGCACCTCTCACTGAAAAGCCAGGAAGACACAGGAACTGGACTTCACATGCCCACAGCTATGATGGAAACGGCCACAAGATCGCCGAGAGGATATGGGGTAAGTGTTTGCACTGATTTCTAAAACGATTGGGGATTTATCAATATGTTTTATGGAATATTCACAATAATTAATTTTATATTGCCAAAAATAAATTATGCCCGGAACCCCGCTTTAAGCCCTGCTCAAATTATGTAAATGATTTTTTTTTGTGTGTGCCCCCAATCCTTACCTTTTGCTGCCTTTTTACCTCCTCGGGGGGCATGCCCTATGCACAGCAGTAGGGCTGCTGGAGCTGTACCCAGCCAGCACATGCACAGTAAGGAGTCACCGACATTGTCTGGCCAGAACATTTGCAGTTGGCACTCCTGTCTTTCTGAGATCTGGTGCTGTGCCCTGCCAGCATATGCAGCATACTGTGCTTGGATTGAAAGGGGGTGGCCACTACTGTGCATGCACTTGCTTGTCATGATGCCCACGGCCTCTACACCAAGCAGCATGAGCATGCACATCTGGTGGTCACCAGTGAAACTCTTTACATGAAATCACAACATAGGAAACTTTCACATGCTGGTAATTCTGTAAGGTCCGCACAAAAGTGGGGAAAGGAAGCAGTGGTGACATGGGGTATACGGCCACATAAATGAATAAAAACGTAAAATATAAAAACCACAACCCCACAGATAAGTGTGAGTTGACAATCACGAATATAAAGGCATTATTACCGTATTTTCTTTATCGTACATCACGGGACACAGAGCGGCATTCATTACTATATGGGTTATATGGAGTACCTTCAGGTGTAGACACTGGCAATCTCAAACAGGAAATGCCCCTCCCTATATAACCCCCTCCCATAGGAGGAGTACCTCAGTTTTTCCGCCAGTGTCTTAGGTGTTAGTCATGGTTTAGCTTGCCTCCACATCCTTGGGATTAGGTGAGCTAACCGGTTCTGTCCAAAAAAGCCTCAGCGCTAAAGTGGTCAGTAACCGGACCCCAAACCCTTGGGGTATAGCCCATAATGCTTTTCTTTTTAGAGAGCTGGACCCTGGGCCCAGAACTTAGAAACCTTTGGGTGCCTAATGTTTCTGTTGCCAGAGTGCTATATGGGCCCAGGACAGTGGATCCTTCATAGGAACCCAGGGCCTGAAGGTCTAGACATCCCCACCGAGATGGGGGAAGATTGGGCCTCTTGCTTGGCAAAGTCCTGCGGCATGGAGCAGGTAAGTGAGGGGAAAAACTTGCGGAACTTGGTTCTTAGCAGGTTTTTTCTGGGGGGTCACAGGGGACATGCCTAAAGTTATGCACTGCATCTGGCAAACTAGTCACATATCATAAAGATAGGATGGCTCTATATGTATTATTCCCCATAAGATGTGACCTCCCTTGTAGTGTTGGAAAAGCATTGAGTGGGGCCTGTGATATAAAAGTATATGTGTGTGTCAGAGAGCTGTGCTTACCTGCAAGCCTCCAGGCGATGCTCCATTCAGTCTTCCTCCTCACGGCCTGCAAAGCAGGCAAAACGCCGACCTCCTCATGGTTCCAGGCTGCAGGCTGCAGTTTGCTGGAGCAGAGAGGTCCCTTCCTCCCAACCCCACCCCCCCCCTGTCGGGAGGGGCATTTCCTGTTTGAGATTGCTGGGGGGGAAGGGCGGGTCAGTGGCTTAAGGAAGGGGCGGCCCTTCCTTGTTTGTTCCATATAGCTCATTCAATACTTTGGAACTGAGGAGGAAAGACCAGAACGGCAAGCACGGGGCGCCGAGGACACACAGTGGCCAGAAAGAATATTGCAGTCTTCAGAAAGACTGTTTTCAAGCCTAGGAATAGGCTGTTTCTTTTCCATCTCATAGTTTTTCTTGCAATACTACTCAGGGGGACAGAATGTTTTTTCTTTCCTAGATTTGAAAAAAAAAAAAAAAAAAAAGTGTCATCTAGGGGAGAGGAAGCATTTTTTATCCCTCAAACAGGTGTTTGGGCATTTAACTATTTATAAGTCCCAGGTACCAATAAGTAGCAGGTGTACCTCGGTATTGTACCATGGCATCAAAAAACAAGGGTACAAGAGGTGGGGATTCCCCCAGAGAGTCTGAGGTCTCGGACAATGCTATGCCGCTGCTTTCCCCACAGGGAGCCTTGGGGCCATCGGGATCTGGGGCTGGAGCTGACGCGGGTCAGTCCAACCCTAAGATGGTCACGGAGGAGGTATTACTCACCTCTTTAAAAGAGATGCAGAAAAGCATGGGTAAAATGATAGCCGCAGCTATGCGGGGCAGTAAGCGGAATAGATCTCCGTCGCCCGAGCGCGGACCCTCAGAAGAGGAGGTCCTTTCCTCAGGGGAATTGGACGACCTCTTGGACAAGGACCAAGTAGGTTCAGGGATCGAAGATCCGGATACAGAGGAGTCTGGGGCAGTCTCCCTGAGGGAGAGCTGGTGGATTCAAGGATTGTCGGACTTGGTCCATAGGGCATTCAACTTGCCAGTACCAGATCTCCAGGTATCGACGGTTTCAGCTTTGGGCTCACTGAGGGCGCCTCAAAGCAATGCTGTGTTTCCGATCCATCCTCTATTAGAGGGAGTTTTGTTCCAAGATTGGAACAAGCCAGATAAGATCTTCTTACCACCTAAGAAGTTCTCTGTCCTATATCCTATGGAAGAAAAATTTTCCAAAAGATGGGCTACTCCTGCAGTGGACGCAGCCATCTCATGTGTTAACAAATCGTTAACATGCCCTGTAGAAAACATACAGGTGTTCAAGGATCCAGTTGATAAGCGCTTGGAAGCCCTACTTAAGAACTCCTTCACTACTGCAGGGCAGTAGTACAGCCAGCTGTGGCTGCGATTGGGGTCGCTCAAGCATTATCGGATCAATTTAAGCAGATGCTTAAACTTATTCCTGCCCAGCAGGCAGAAGAATTTTCGGATGTCCCTAAGGCCATATGTTTTACGGTAGACGCAATCAAGGATTCTATCCAGCAAGCGTCACGTTTATCGTTATCCCTTATCCATATGAGAAGACTCTTATGGTTAAAAAGCTGGGAGGCTGAGCCCCCATGCAAGAAGCTCCTGGTAGGGTTCCCCTTCCATGGAGGACAACTCTTCGGAGAAGACCTAGATAAATACATTCAGACCATTTCAAAAGGCAAGAGTACTCTCTTGCCAACTAAGAAGAAGGTTCAGGGGCCTGCGTTTAAACGACAGTATTCCCCTGGGCAGGGGCCCTCTAATGCCAAGCAGTATCGACGGCCTCCTGCAAAAGCAAACTTCGGCTTCAACAGCAAATCACAAGGACAGGCTGTTAGAGGCAAAAGGCAGTGGTTTCGCAAACCAGCAAAACCAGCCCCCAAGCCAACCTTATGAAGGGGCGCCCCCACCCACGAAGGTGGGGGGAAGGCTGCGACTCTTTTCAGAGATTTGGGAAGCCAGCATTCCCGACGAGTGGGTACGGTCTTCCGTGGCCACAGGCTACAAATTAGATTTCCTAAGGTTTCCTCCTCCTCATTTCCAGGAGTCGAGGATTCCAAACGATCCGCCTCGAATTCCGGCCAGTCCTGGAACAGGGGCTGGGTTTCTACTCCAACCTATTCATCATCCCCAATGGAGATGTCAGGCCAATTTTGGACCTAAAGATGGTAAATGCATATCTAAAGATCCGCTCATTTCGGATGGAATCCGTGCGGTCAGCAGCTGCCACACTCCAGAAGGACGACTTCATGGCGTCCATAGACATAAAGGATGCCTACCTTCATGTTCCAATTTATCAGCCACATCAAAGATATCTACGCTTCATGGTGGCTTCGCGTCACTTCCAATTCGTGGCGCTTCCCTTCGGGTTGGCTACGGCCCCCCGGGTGTTCACGAAGGTCCTAGCTCCGATCCTAGCCAAGCTAAGGATCCAAGGGGTCACGATCCTAGCATACCTGGACGACCTCCTAGTCATAGACCACTCGTCTCCCGGCTTGGAGCGAGCAGTGGCCCTCACGGTCCAATACCTCGAGAGGTTCGGCTGGGTCCTAAATCGAGAAAAGTCAGCTTTCCAGCCCACAAGGCAGTTGGAATATCTCGGCATGAGATTAGACACAGAACAACAAGGAGTGTTCCTACCTCTGAGGAAGGTAAAAGCCATCAAGGAATTAATCCTACTGGTTCTAAGCAAGAAAGAACCGACTATTCGCCTATGTATGAGGTTACTAGGCAAGATGGTGGCCACGTTCGAGGCGGTACCATACGCCCAGAGCCACACTCGCATCCTACAGGCAGCCATCCTGTCAGCATGGAGCAGAAGGCCACAGGCCTTGGATATCCCGTTGCCGCTCTTATCAAGAGTCCGACAAAGTCTGTGTTGGTGGTTAGACCCTCAGAATCTACTGAAGGGGAAGTCTTTCAGCCCAGTGGCTTGGAAGATAGTGACCACAGACGCCAGCCTGACGGGCTGGGGAGCAATTTTGGATGGTTGCACTCGCCAAGGTACTTGGGCAAAGCCAGAGAAGCAGTTGCCCATCAACATCTTGGAGCTCAGAGCTGCTCGACTAGCCCTCAGGGCTTGGACGTCAAAATTGCAGGGGTTCCCGGTGAGAATTCAATCAGACAATGCCACGGCCGTGGCATACATAAATCACCAAGGGGGAACCAGGAGTCAAGCCGCTCAGAGAGAGGTGAGCTTGATTCTCCTATGGGCAGAGGCGCATGTGCCCTGCATATCGGCAATATTCATTCCAGGAGTGGACAACTTTCAGGCGGACTTCTTAAGCCGCCAGACTCTATGGCCGGGGGAATGGTCTCTGCATCCACAAGTCTTTCAAGCACTCTGCCAAAGATGGGGAGTGCCGGACGTGGATATCATGGCATCGAGACTCAACAAGAAACTAGACAGGTTCATATCCCGCTCAAGGGATCCGATGGCCTGCGGAACCGATGCGTTGGTTTGCCCTTGGCATCAGTTCAAACTTCTTTATGCGTTTCCCCCGCTCCAGTTACTACCCCGCCTGCTGCGCAGGATCCGGGTGGAACACATACCAGTCATCCTGGTAGCTCCAGCATGGCCCAGAAGGGCATGGTACTCACTCATCCTAAAGATGGTAGTGGGAGACCCTTGGACTCTTCCTCTACGGCCAGACCTGCTATCGCAAGGTCCGATCCTCCACCCTGCCTTACGGCATCTAAATTTGACGGCCTGGAAGCTGAATCCCTGATTCTCAGGGGTAGAGGTCTGTCTCAGAAAGTAGTCTCTACCCTAATCAGAGCCAGGAAACCGGTCTCTAGGGTGATTTATTACAGGGTCTGGAAGGCCTATGTAGGCTGGTGTGAGTCCAAGCGATGGCTTTTCTCGCAAATTTACCATCGATAGAGTATTAAGTTTTCTCCAGCTAGGAGTGGATAAAGGATTGGCATTAAGCACAATCAAAGGACAGATTTCTGCTCTGTCAGTGTGGTTTCAGCGGCCGCTGGCCACCCACTCGCTGGTTAAGACCTTCCTTCAAGGGGTCTTACGTATTAGACCTCCAGTTAAATCCCCGCTTTGTCCGTGGGATTTAAATCTTGTTCTGTCAAGTTTACAGAAACAACCGTTTGAGCCGTTGGCTGAAATTCCTTTGGTTCTACTGACAAGGAAGTTAGTATTTTTGGTTGCCATAGTTTCCGCAAGAAGAGTTTCGGAGCTAGCGGCCTTATCCTGTAAGGAACCATATCTTGTTTTTCATAAGGACAGGGTCGTTCTCCGCCCTCATCCTTCCTTCCTACCGAAGGTCATATCCAGTTTTCATTTGAACCAGGATTTGGTATTACCATCCTTCTTCCCTAAACCTACTTCCAGAAAGGAAGGGTTGCTGCATACCTTGGATATTGTCAGGGCCATGAAGGCCTATCTTAAAGCTACAAAGAAGATCCGGAAAACAGATGTGCTGTTCATTCTACCGGAGGGGCCCAAGAAGGGGCAGGCAGCTGCAAAGTCCACCATTTCTAGGTGGATTAAGCAATTAATCACTCAGGCCTACGGCTTGAAAGGGTTGCCTCCTCCAGTATCATTAAAGGCTCATTCTACTAGAGCCATGGGCGCCTCCTGGGCAGCACACCACCAGATCTCTATGGCTCAAGTTTGCAAGGCGGCAACCCGGTCTTCTGTCCACACGTTTACAAAATTCTACAAGTTGGACGTAAGAAGGAATACTGATACTGCCTTCGGGCAGGCAGTGCTGCAGGCTGCAGTTTGAGACCCTCGGATTCCGGGGGCTCCTCTTTTTTGAGTTAAATTTAAAATTTAAAATTATTTTTCTCAACTAAGTTGGATTTATTATGATTTGAGTATATCTCTAAATTAAATCCTTTTGTCTTGGAGATGTTCTCCCTCCCCTCATTGTAAGCATTGCTTTGGGACATCCCATATAGTAATGAATGCCGCTCTGTGTCCCGTGATGTACGATAAAGAAAAAGAGATTTTTAATACAGCTTACCTGTAAAATCTTTTTCTTGGAGTACATCACGGGACACAGAGCTCCCACCCCTCTTTTTTGAGGACCATTTTGGGAGGCATACTGCTTGCTACAAAACTGAGGTACTCCTCCTATGGGAGGGGGTTATATAGGGAGGGGCATTTCCTGTTTGAGATTGCCAGTGTCTACACCTGAAGGTACTCCATATAACCCATATAGTAATGAATGCCGCTCTGTGTCCCGTGATGTACTCCAAGAAAAAGATTTTACAGGTAAGCTGTATTAAAAATCTCTTTTTCCGGCGTATAAGACGACTCGGCGTATAAGACGACCCCCTAATTTTCCAGGAAAAATTTTGGTTTTGGGATATACTCTCCGTATAAGACTACCCCCTTCCTACTAGTCTTTCTGGAAGCTGAGGGGGGAGCCAGAACCGCTGACAGAAACAACCGCTGACAGAAACAGGCTTTTTTCAAGCCTCACTGTGCCATTACATGCCCCCACTGTGCCATTACATGCCCCCACTGTGCCATTACATGCCCCCACTGTGCCATTAAATGCCCCCACTGTGTCATCACATTACATGCCCCCTCAGTGCCATCACATTACATGCCCCCTCAGTGCCATCACATTACATGCCCCCACAGTGCCATCACATTACATGCCCCCACAGTGCCATCACTTGCCCCCACTTTCCCCCCCACTGTGCCATCACTCATGTTTTGCAGGCCGGTGACAGTCTCAGTCTGCTGCGAGCGTCCATGATTTCAAAGCCGCGCCGTCTTCTCGGCGTGTCCTGTGATTGGCGGAACACAAATTTTCCCAGTAACGCCTCTGTTCTGTGTTCCGCCAATCACGGATGCCTTCTCATCTCGTCCGAGGATGAGAAGGCATCCGTGATAGGCGGAACACAGAACAGAGGCGCTGCTGGGAAGTTTTGTGTTCCGCTAATCACAGGACAAGCTGAGAAGACGGCGCGGCTTTGAAATTATGAACGATCGCAGCTGCACGGAGACCGTACCCGGCGTATAAGACGACCCCCGACTTTGGATGCATTTTTTTGCATCCAAAAAGTCGTCTTATACGCCGGAAAATACGGTACATAAAGTTATAAATGTCGCCCTTAAAGAGGCGTTCCAGTCTCTTTGTCAATTTTTTTTTTTTTTTTTTAAAGCAACTCCATGATTTTCTTTGCTACTACAATTGGTTACTGTTTACAGTGTAATCATTGATGTGACTTATAAATCTTTATGTACTCAGTGTCCTGGTATACAGACAGTGGCCATTCTTTCTGTGGGCATCTGAAGCCCACTTGCACTTCCAGGATTTGGTGCAGCTGGCTACCCAGCATGCACCTCCCGATCTCGTGCCTGTGCAGTCAGTTTCCTCCCCATTGTTATGGAGACTTGTCAATCAACACAACCCAGAAGGAAGGCGCTTGGCATTGCGTCATTTTCGGTTTTGAAAAAACATGATGCCACAAGCGGAGGATGCCCATTGACTCCTGGGATTGTCGACACTTATGTTCCAGTAGCTAATGGAAGAGCGTAAATGACATGACTTGCACAGTGAGGTGGGCCAGAAGTGGCAAGATTTTTAAACAAATAACGGTATTTAAACAAAATTAAAAAAAAAAAGAATTCCAAAGATTAATGGCACAGGGATCGGCTACTAGTGGGGCCATGGCTAAATAGGGTGGAATGCTGCTTGAAGTAAGGGGAGTAATCTTCTATGTGCTACAACATAAACGTTAAAACATTTCAACAATACATTAAATTCTCATGTTCAAATCCAGTCCATAGATAATTGTGTGTTGCCAATCACTTTGTCCATAAAAGTTGAAAGGATAAAGTGGCTATTTCTTCTTCAACACCCCAAAAGTGCTTCACCACGTGCCAACAAACACTGCACTAACCAGATCAATATGGCCAACCAGCAGCCAACAAGCCCTTTTAACTTGGTTCTAGGATATCAGAACCATCGTCCAGTCTTCTAATATTCATCAGCCGTTCTCATATGATGGATATAAAAAATATAGTGTATTATTTTTTATTGAGAGAGAATATTTAAAAATGTATGTCTTCCCTCCCATGAAAAGTGCCTTTGGAAAGGCACCGACCCAAATCACTCACCAAGTCTCGGGACGTTGCACCGCCGCCCACATCTACCAGAGCTTGTAGGTTTGTGTGTATAGGAGGGTGTAAACCTTAGTGTTTTTTCACCTTAATGCATCCTATGCTTTAAGGTGAAAAAACACCTTGCACTGTCCGGCCCCCCTGAACTTCCGTGGGCACGATCCCGCGTCGTTCTTGGCTCTTCATTGGATAGATTGATAGCAGCGCAGCCATTGGCTCCCACTGGGCCCGAGTCATACACTCAGCGGCTATGTATGCCGAGTGTATAACACGGGAGCGCACCCGCAAGGTAACCCCCTCAGGAGAGAGCTTCCCAGAGGGGGTTGGCTTTTGCTGGGAGGAGCTTCCGTGGGACCCCAGAACAGGAGGATTGGGGGCCACTCTGTGCAAAACATACTGCATAGTGGAGGTAAGTATGATATGTTTGTTGTTTTTTTTATTTATTTTGTAAACGTGAACCTTTACTACCACTTTAATATTACTTTATTGAACTTGCTGTGTCACAAGGATCAGACAAGTAGTTTTAGGATAGAGTTGGACAGCTGAATGATCCACCTGCTGTCTATAAATCATAAGGAATCAGGAAACTAGGTCTTTGCGATTTGAGCTCTCAGGCCCAGTCATCTGATACAGAAATTATGAGGGATATTTAAAACGGCGCTTTTATTTTTAAATCACAAAAAAAATAAGTAATTGTTTACCAAAATGTTATGTTGGGTTCAGGAAAGGCAGGGGTGGCTTCTAAGTCCGTTTGTGTGTGTGTGTGTGTGTGTGTGCATATATAGATATAGATATAGATATATATAATATTAATATGTAAAAATATAGTGTTGTGTGTGTGTGTGTGTATACTATGTATGATTTATATATATATATATATATATATATTACCCAAATAATAGCAGAGGCACCTAAAACGTATTGACTCAAGTATAAGCCTAGGGTGAGAATGCAGCAGCTACTATGGAAAAGTGGAAAAGACGGTCAACAATGCCCATCTGCAGCCTCACTATGCCAATCTTCAACCTCACGGTGCCCATGTACCTTATCACGGTATTGATGAGGAGAAAAAGCAAACCCATATCACGCAGTACCTTGTCCACTGTGATTCACAGCGGCGTTGTATGTATAGGAGGTCCGCGCCATCTCGCCTCCTTCTAGTCATGGATGAACAAGGAGGAGGCTGGACGGCGCGGACTTTCTATACACACAACGCCGCTGTGAATCAGAGGGGACAATGTACTGCATCATATGGGTTTCCTTCCCTCCTTATCAATACTGACGGGAAACCTGACTCGAATATAAGCCGAGGGGGGCTTTTTCAGCACCAAATGTAGTGCTGAAAAACTTGGCTTATACTCAAGAGTGTGTGTGTATGTATATATGTAATATATATATATATATATATATATATATATATATATATATATATTAAATGTTTTTAATTTTTGCAACTGATATGACTGATACGGTTAAATATTTATCTGGGTTTATCCAGGATGCTTACAGCTAAAAGGCTTGGGAGTCTATTCCGACCCAGATACCAATCCAGCTTGACAGAAGATATTTCTTGTTTGCAGGCCAACACCAAATCATTGACAGCCGCATTAAACACAGATATTTAACAGGCTGGAATCAGATGTTTTTTTTGTTGCTTATAAAGTATGCAAATGAAACCACGGAGCTGCGTAATTAAAAACCTGTTCAGATTTGTGCTGCTTGCTAACAGCTTGTTTTTTTAATTATAAATTCATACCACATACGACAGACTTGGCTATTAACTAAGATGGATGTAGTGGTGAGGACAGTGATGAAGAACTTGCACAATCGTGTACAGGTAACTGTAGACTTCAGGAGCAAGTCAGACTGGTCTGGCATCTAGCAGCTTTTAATGGGTTACTAAACCCACAAGAGTAAAATTAGTCTGTATATGCAGCAAAGCATACTTGTTATGCTCACTGTGGAAACCCAAGGGGTCAATCCTCCACATTGTGTATAAAGTATGTTTGATCCTGTCTTCTCTTATGCTCTTTTTCCACTGTCCCCAATCCATCTCCTGATAGTACAGAGCCTTTGAAGTCATTCTGCACATGCTCAGTTTGGTGTGTATTGCCAGAGTTTTTTCCCCCTTGGAAGGGTGCATGTGATCAGCACAGGGCAAATTAGCACTGTCCAGACAGAGGGTCAGGGGTCCTTCA
Organism: Rana temporaria; assembly: GCF_905171775.1. NCBI lineage: Eukaryota > Metazoa > Chordata > Amphibia > Anura > Ranidae > Rana > Rana temporaria. The sequence continues at coordinate 486,783,455 of NC_053490.1, forward strand.
GCCTCATAGGGCAATCAGAGTAGAATGAAAACTCCTCCCACAAGCTTTAACTAGACACTGATAGAAGTTATAAGACTGCTATATACTGCTGATGAGAAAGGGTATTTGGCAATTTATATTTACTAAAATAATTGTGTTTCCATGTTCTGTGTACTGTGGGTGACCAGATTTAGTGAATGAAGGGTCCTGGGTTTAGTAACACTTTAAAGCGGAGTTCCACACAAAAGTGGAACTTCCTCTTTAAGGAGTCCAACCCCCTTGACATGCCACATTTGGCATGTCATTTTTTTTTAAAAGAGGGGGGTGGGTACCTAGTTTTGATAGGTACTCAGCTCCCACTTCCGACAGTGCCACCTACTCAACTCCTCCTCTCCCCCTTCACTCCCTGCAATCTTCTGAGACACGTCACATGTCCCAGAAGTGAAGTCTGTGAAGTCGCAAGCTGTCACAGCCAAGTGCCCACACGTGTGATGCCGGCCCAGGGGAGAGAAGCGAGGCTTCGTCGGACAGGTGAGTGTGTGTTAAAAGTTGTTGGCTACACTTTTTGTAGCTTACCAGCTTTTAATAAACTGAAAAACGTGTGGAACTCCGCTTTGGGGAAACGTGCTGAAAAAAAATACTTGATCGCCCGTTTTAAAACCTTTCTTTTTGAAAATGCCAGTTTCCTGTCTGTCATGCTGATCTAATGGTTTCATTGCTTTCTCTACTGCTGACCTGAAAAAAATCTCACAGCTCTGACTTAACTGGCTCCATGCATGTTTGATTAGTGATGCCAAAGGTTTTGAGACTTCATGTAATGTGACAGCCAAGCAGCTAGTAATTTCAAGGGGGGCAGCATTGGCAGCTACACATCTGAGTCGTGTCTGGTAGACACAATGAGAAAATCAGATGAATGATACTCTCCTTAACAATTTACCTTGACAGATAGTAACCTGCCTTTAAATAACCCCGTTTAGCCACGTTTTGCATTTTTTTTAGAAGCGTTGGAAAAAAATTGTATTTTTTTTTTTTTTTTTTTTTTTTTTTAAGACAAAAATGAAAAATGCCTGTAAAGGAAATGCGGCCAAACACGAGTTACCGCGTTTAGCCACTTGAAATAAAGAAAAAAAGGTGATGAGCGCAACCTCTAAGAACACTCTCTAAATGAGATATAAGGGTCAACGCAGTGAATCAAATAAATAACCAAAATGATCTGAGTACCTATTGAATAAAGTGCAATATATTAAACTCAGAGGAGTGTGTATAATCCAAGACCCTAATACTACTAAACCTCCTGAACGTTTAACATGTGTGAGTGTCTAACACACAGACCCCGTGCTGACAAAAAAAAAGGAAAAACTGAAAAAACAATGGCAAACAAAATTTATTAATCAGTCCAAAGTGCTTCTGCTGGTGTAAAAATATTCAAATACTGGCTTTAAGTGCTTCAAATGGTGATCAAAGTGCTTCACGTGATGGTCCTCTTTGCATGTGGGCTCACAGAGCGCTTACCTCAATGCCAGAGATCATAAGCCTTGCATAACTCCAGGACATCTTACTGAGAGGATAGTATCCTTAGTATACAGCTTCTGATGTCCCTAATAATGGCGATGGTCTTCAGTAAAATGGAGGCTCACAATGTAGATAGGGAAAATAGCAGAAGAAAAACTCATCGTGAAATAAGTAAAACCAAGAAATTTAATAAAGCCAAAAATTGGGCGCTTACAAGCAGAGTAAAAAACAAAACCGGGATATAAACAGTGATTACGGACGGAATCCACGTCACTTCCAGTCACATGCAATGTTTCTGTTGCGTCACCTCACGTGACTTCATCAGAGCTCTTTTTTCTTTTTTTGTTAAACATACTTGCCTCAGTGGATGGAGCATTAGACCGATGCTGCAGCTGTCCCCCGACATCTCTGCACTGAGAGCCAATCCACTGAACACCGCCGACGGCTCGGTTCTCACTCCTCCCTGAGCGGAGCGATGCTGACTGTCAGTCAGCATCCCTCCTGGTCTGCTTCTCCACACTCATTGGAACGTTGAGCTGTGGAGGTGTGGGGAGCGGCCGCCTCATCGTCTCGCTGAGACGGCCATCAATCAAGGCAGCTGGCAGATCCAGACTTAGAAGTCGGGCTGAGTTGCCTCGACTGATTGCAGTGACGTCAAAAGAGAGCGGACTTCAGACCGTTCTCCGCTGAAAACGGGTCACAGGAGTGCAAAACGAATTGCACTCCTGTGATCCTTAGGAGAAGCCCAGCCTAAAAGCTCAAGCTGGACTTCTCCTTTTTAAAGTTCATGTGCGTGTAAAGGCAGGCATCCCAATACTTTTGGTATTCTAGTGTATTTCATTACCTTTTTTCCCCTTCCAGGTTGTTCTCTTGTTTGCAAACATGCACAGTCTTGGTCAATCAATTTTTTTTATGGACGAATACTATTCTGAGTGAATATCATTCGTTCTGTTCTCTTACGACAAAAAAATTTGGGCTGGTCCTTTTTGGATATTTTCGCATGAACTGTCACGATCGGCTCTCAAAAGCTGTATACTTGCAGATATATTATTGAAAGATCGCTTCAAATGCTTTTTTTTTTTCCATTTTACTCATCGCGTGTACCAGGCAATAGAGAAAACTTACAAACTAATGACTGAAGACGGTAGATGATGGTATAAGCAGAACGCACACTTTGCTGCAGGATCAGTTCAATCCTGCCCTATCTTGGATCCAAACCAGCTGTTCAAATAGCAACATTCTAGTGACTTATGTAGACTGACATTCTTGTCAAACATTCATGCGAACAAGCTCAAATGCAAGCGTTGGAATGAAAAAAGATGCGTTTGTTTGAAAAAAAAGTGTTTGTCCTGCATTGCCTGAATTTAAAATGAACCTCAACAGGACAAGATGCATCTGACGAAACTTAAAGGCAGAAGGTTTTTATCCTACTGCAGTCTGTGCATTAAGATAAAAAGCCTTCTGTGTGCAGAAGCCCCCCTAACACTTACCTGAGGTCCCTCTCTGCTCAGCGATGTCCATGAGTGTCTCAGCCATCCGAGATACTCCCTCCTGATTGACTGAGACAAAGCAGCAGCGGCATTGGCTGCCGCTGCTGTCAGTCAGCTAGTCAATCGGGGGAGAGGGGCTGGGGTGGGGCTCTTTGTCTGATTGGACACATGGAGCTGTGACTCGTCTCGGGTGCCCCCATAGCAAGCCGTTTGCTGTGGGGGCACTGAACGGGAGGAAGGGGCCAGGAGCACCAAAGAGGGACTCGAGAAGAGGAGGATCCAGGCTGCTCCGTGCAAAACCATTACATTTTTACCTACAGGTAAGCCTAGATTTCAGCTTCATTGGGGTCTTTGGCCAGCCGGTGGACGACTGGACGTGTTGGCTGTTTGCCTGGGCCTACTGGTGGGACCCCCTGCTTCTTAGCATAACAGCCGAGCGGTTTTTAACCGCATCGGTTATCACTAGAGAGCCGGCAGGCATCACCTCGGTATAACTCCTTCAAGCCAAGAACGCATATTTGCGTACGATCTATGAGAAGGGATTTCATATAAAAATTAATATTCGGGTAAAAAGGTTGAAGAAAGGCTGCTCTATACTGTTGATGAATCTGGGTGACCAGGGAAGATGGGAATGCCCCTCTGACAGACTGATAAATATCTATTGGCCATGCAAGTGATTATTGTGGAAGCTTTTCATTGAGTTTCAAACTAAAGGTCCTATAGCACTGACGGGTCACAGAAATCTGTATGCCGTGGAATTTTTTTTGTGATCGTTAAGGCACCCAAAACCAGAAAATGATGAAAACCTGATTCATAGACCGCAGAGGCGCGTTTTTGTTCCATGCAAATATTATTTCATTTGGAAGTTGCCGAAGAGCTTTTAGATTGCCACATGTGTGGCCAGCATAACCTGCACTGCATCAGTAACTGAAATGTTATCAGCAGTTTATTTCTCTACTCTCCAGGCACAATAACTGTAATTGTCTGCACAGAAAATGTTTGACTTTTTAGCTCAGTCTTGATCATTGAAAACATTCCCATGTGAAGAATCTCATGAACAGCTGATTTCCTGTTCTTGTAAGACGGAAAAATATGTTGCCTGAGGGATTGTTCCTCGCTGGATTGTTTTATTGTCAGAACAAGCAAACTGAAACGCGTAAAGTGGACCGGTGTTCACAATCTCTCCATCTTATTAATGAAAGATCATCGCTGACATAAATGCAGTGTAAAGTAGAAGTTTTGTTTTTGTTCTGAAAATTTTGAAACCATAAAGTACATTGAAAGGTGTCTGGAACTAAGTGGGCCTTTTTTTTTTCTTGCTAGATGTGATCGATCTCACTGGTGATGATAAAGATGACCTTCAGAGGGCAATAGCATTAAGCCTGGAGGAGTCAAATAGAACGTTTAGGGAAACGGGCATTACTGATGAAGAACAGGCCATCAGCAGGTATGGTAATGGCGGTTTGTTGTGTTATCTGTTTTCTCCAGTCTCTTCGGATAAAATTACCAATGCCTCCAGGATTCTGTCCTTGTTCGTCCTAACCAATCCCTGCTCCCCAGCTTCAGTAATTCCCCCCCCCCCCCCCCTCAATTACCCTACTTGCCCACATCCAATTCGCCCTGCTGGCTGGGCCCCCCTGCTGGCCTGTACCCCATACAGGAGGACCAGTGGTACCCCCCTATCCATGGCCTTGCCCACTGGTATGCCTAAATTCCTGGCCATTCTGATGCACAAATTCTGGGATACTTTCTAATTATGTCAAAGTTTGCCCACCTGTTTTGTATCATGCACATTCATATTGACTATAGAGGCAGCTCATCATATCAGTGGGCCAAAAAAAAATGTGTGGAAGGTGGGAGCTTTGCCAATCAAAATGAGCCAGCTTTCAGACATCAGCAAGGTTATGGTAATGATATATCCAATTACAATTTATAGCAGTTAACGAACTGGTGGGTTTAGTAAATCTGTATTGATTTAACAAAATATAAATGTATGAGGCAACTCTTCCACTCTACCTGCCATATAGCGGCCATAGGTTTGAAATACATATTTGAAACATCGAAGTTGGAGAGCAATGCAGTTCTGTGGTCTAAATAACATGTCATAGGCTTCGTAGAGTCTGTATCTGCATTGCCTCTGGGCAGGCCCAGACTGAGACAAAAAATAGGCCACTGCATTTATAGACTGAGCAGCTCCGAGCCAGGGGGCCCTTCCCTTGGAGCCTGGTGGTGGAACACCAGGGCCCGGTCACAAGTACGACCTTTGCAACCCTGGTAGTTCCGCTACTGGTGTCCATAGTTTTTAATTTTTTTTTTACCATTAGAAATCCCATTGGGGGTGCTTTGATGAGATATAAGGAGTCTGAACAGACCCCTGACGACATCTCAGCTTTGAGACAGAGAAAGGAAATTGGGGACACAGCCCCCAACTTTTTTACTGCTGAAACTGCAGAGATGGAAGTACAGTTTACAGAGTATAGTTCCAGGAGAGTGCACACAGGGGCCCAGGAGAGAGGACATGGGCTGGGGGGCAGCAGAAAGAAGATGGATAAGAGCAGAGGCAGAACTAGAACCTTCAGGGCCCTGGTGCAAGAAACCATTAAGGTCTCCCCTGACCTCTGGTCCCAGAGAGTCTGGAACAGGGGCCCTTCAATGCAAGACCCTGTTTATATGTTCTGCAGTGGGGGCCCCCGATGGTGGTGGAATGGCGGGCAAAGCTGACAAATTCCTAAAAACAATGCAGCCACTACACATATACAAAAACTAAAGCTGGAATCCAAATTTCTAAGCTATTTTTTTATTGCTGGTCACCATCTGCTCTGAGTTTTTTTTTTTTTTTTTTTTTTGATTGTCCTCGACAGGCAGATGTGAACTAGCCATAAGGCACACCAGCATTTGCCCAGCCGCCCGGGTAGGAGAAGCAGAATGTAGAGGAACCCATCTGTCCATTTCTTTTCCTACCACTGATTGCCTAGATAAAGGTGCCCACACAGGCCCCCTGCAGCATGGATGGGGTCGCAATTGCAACTCCTGATGGTCCGCCAGTGGGTAGGAGGGGAGGCATATAGAAGAACCGATCCATGCATTTCTTTCCTGCCGCCGCTGAATGCCCACTTCTCCTTCTCTTCCCCCTGCAAGCATTCAGCGGCGGCAGGAAATAAATGCATGGAACGGTTCTTCTATATGCTTTATTTTTTGTATTTGTTTAATGGCTGCATTGTTTTTAGGAATTTGTCAGCTCTGGGCAATATAACACAGGGAGATGATGTTCAGTACTATTTTTGTATAGTTAAGTGTATCTTTTTTTTTTTCTTTTTTTTGTATTAAGGATTGCAGCTACTAGGGCTCCTTCTGATGATAGCCAGGATCTGTGTTGGACAGACTGGTTCTTGTTGAAGTGTGATGACCTGTATTTTCCATCTTGCTCTAGGGTGTTGGAAGCCAGTATAGCCGAGAATAAGGCCAGTCTAAAACGCACCCACACCGAGGTTTGGAGTGACTCGCCCAATCCCTATGACCGGAAACGTCAAGACAACTGTCCGGTGGGATTAAAAAATGTGGGAAATACTTGTTGGTTCAGTGCCGTCATCCAGGTGAGAGCAATAATCAAATTATTATAAAATTTGGCTTCAAAGAGGGCATGTCATTTCTGTATCGTATTTGGAAATTGTTGAGTAGCAGTTCTTCTAAAGATGGTCTAGTATAGATTGCTAAAAATTGTTGTTTTCAAAGCTCATTTTCCTAAATTTAGCCAATATGGTCTCTCTGCCCTATGATATGCACAAGCCTTCCACTTAGGTTTAACATTGGCCGTCCTGTTCTTCTTTCTCATCTCTCCTGGAAAAGTTATTTCCATCTTTGCCTCCCTTCTACAGGCAACTCCTTTCAAACGGCATAAGATAGCCGGAGAGGGGAGACGGTGTCTCCGATTGGTACGATGGAGGGATGTTTAGCTCTGAGGTTAGACTGACCTATTACGGAGGGATATGGAACACATGTCCTAACTTGGGAATGGCGGGGCGATCTTACAACTCTTGAGAGAGATTTTTGTGGAAAGAGGTCATTCTAAAAAATGTCATGAATGAAATATTTTGTGTGCGCTCTTCATATGTAAACTCAAGTGAATGAGAAGTATGGGTGGTGAATTTCATAAAAGGAATTCAGTGACGTCTCTACTACAGAACACTGGTAGTCTCTGCTTACATGGATGGCCAGTACAGAGTACAAGCTGGCCACCACCCCGCTGCCTGTCAGATAGTGGGGCTCATTTACTAAAACTGAACAGTGCGAAATCTGGTGCAGCTGTGCATGGTAGTAGAGGTGCACTGTATGGAAATTTTGCTACCGATTAATGCAGGATGTACTTGGCCAAAAGCCGAAAATGACAGTTTAAGAAATATTTATTTTTATATATAATTGTATTCTATTCGACTTTTTAATTCATATCATAATTATGAATTTGTCGGCCATTATTGGCACCTTTTTAGAGCAAGAAAAGCTCAAGTAAAATGTATCCCTTAAAATTCTATGTATGTCTTCACACTGGTCCGTTGCGCTTCTGTTGTGAAGTTACAAATCCTGCTTGCTGCATTTTTGGTCAGTTAAAAAAACCGCACCAAAACGCACCTCCCTTCTGAAATGCATTGAAAATGCAGTAAGAACGCACCAATGTTACGATTTTGATGTGTTTTTTGGTGAGTCACATGACCTATGAAAAACGCACAATAAGCACAGTAAAATGGTGATAAAATGCCTTTTCGGTTCCATTATTGGCATCTTTTTCTCTTATCAGCAAAATGTTGATAACACCATTTTTGGCTGATATGTTTTGGTGGCTGAAATTTCGGTGCATCTCTACATGGCAACAGCTTCTAACTTCAGCTTGTTCAATTAAAGCCAGCAGCTACAAATACTGCAGCTGCTGACTTTCAATAAATGGACACTTGCCTGTCCTGGGTGCCCGCGATGTCGGCAGCAGAAGACGAGCAACCACTCGTCTCTCAGCTACCCCGCCACCGAGGGAATCAAAAAGTGAAGCCTTGCGGCTTCACTGCCTGGCTCCCCTCTGCGCATGCGCGAGTAGCACGGCACATTCCCAGTGGTCCCCGCTGTCTCCTGGGACCTGTGTGTTTCCCAGAAGGCAGGGGGTGGAGGGGGAGGGGAGTGTATTACAGTTATCTGCACCCCCTCCCCCCCTGAAAGGTGCCAAATGTGACACCGGAGGGGGGGAGGGTTCCGAAAAGCGATAGTTCCATTTTTGGGTGGAACTCTGCTTTTAAGCTTTGACCAAAAAAAAAAAAACCTGGAAGCCAATTGGTTTCTATGCAGATCTGCAACAGATTTTGCACTCTTCAGTTTTAGTAAATCCACCCCAATGTATAAACCTAAAGGTGAGCATACATGGGTTGGCGGGGGAGCCTTTACACAAACGCTGCCGTTTTACACTACATGAAAAGATGCTTTAATAAATGGGTCCAGAGAAATAGTTATTTATAAAAAAAAAAAACATTTAATACAAGGTGTTTCACTGTGTTCACCAAAAGGAAAGCCTATGACTAGCTTTTCACTTAGTGTTCCTAAACCCACAACAGCAAAGTCAGTCTGTATACGCAGTAAAGCATGCTTGTTATACTCACTATGAAACCTAAGGGGTTAATCTTCTGCATTGTTTAAAGAAGCTGTTTGATTCTGTCTTCTCTGATCCCCCCCCCCTTCCACTGACTCCAATAGATTTTGCGATATTTACAGACCCAAGAGACAAGCTGCACATGTTCAGTTAGGTGTGTATTGCTTTTTTTTTTGTCTTGGGAGTGAGTGCATGTGATCAGCTCAGAGCCAATCGGCACTCTCCAGATAGAGGGTCACAGGGGCCCTTAATTTTCATAGGATAATTGAAACCACCTCCTACAAGCTTTAACCAGACACTAATAGAAGTCACAGGACTGCTATATACTGCTGATAAGAAAAGGAATTTGGCAGTTTATATTTAGAAAATAATTGAATTTCTGTGTACTGTGGGAGACCAGATAGGGAATGCAGGTTCCTGGGTTTAGTAACACTTTAACAACCGTTCCTGCAGGCCGAACATCTAGAGCCAATAAACTAAAAGCCCGAATCAGCAATCTCATGTTGATATGACTAGTTGGAAAACAAAAGGACAAGCGTGACTTTTATTCCTTTTGGATGCTTTTATAAATGAAGCTCGGTGAGCTCATAGTAATTCAGTAAGAGTGATCTCATAGCATTCAGCGATGCTTGTAACTGAACGCTCTCAATGCCTGAAAGTATCTGAGCCAGCTCATTTCATGTTTACTAAACGGTATTGTGCACTCATATCTAGCGTGGTCACAGGCTACATGCTTGAGTTTCTTGCCCTTTAAAACTGCAGTGCTGGGCACTTATTTACTTGTTGAAATCTGTTTTCTCTCTATAAATAAAGCAGTATCTGATTATGTTCAGGTAGCAGCTGCTTCAACCTTCAAAGATAAGTGTTACGGTTCTATTTTCGTTCCTTTGTTCTATAGCAGTATTTTTCATCCAGGGTGCCTTCAGGTTTCTTCAGGGATGCCTTAGCAAAATGCCTATGTAGCACTACCCCCGTATGAGCTGCTGGTTTAGATTTGGGTCTACGCTCTGCCTATCAACCCCAGAAGTTTGGCTTGAACCCTCCCTTGGCACAACTGGACAACACAACGATTGTGGAACCCGCTGGCAGTTAGGAACCACAATGATACCATACAGTAATATAAATACAGTTAAATACTGTTACCTTATGCTGGTTACCCGTCCAACTGTAACAGACAAGATTCCACACGAGATGCAGTTTAACCAAGAATAAAGCATTTACTTGGTAAAAGAAGGATAAAGCAAAATGAACCACTTTAAACCCGCACACCGTCATATGACGTCCAAAAAGGGGATCTCTTATCCCGGGTGGACGTCATATGACGTCCTGTACTTTGTGCAGGGATATCTGAATGATGCCTGCACCCAGAGGGCACCATTCAGATATCAATTTCTTCCGTTCTTATAGGCGGTGGGAGGGGACACCCCCCCTCCCTCCCACCGCCATCCGGTGCTTCTCCGGGCTCTCTCCGGGCCCCGGAGAGATGATCGCCGTCCGCCGTATGTGCAGCATAGAGATGACTGGTGACCAGATGGTCACCAGTCATCTCTATGACCGTCGGAGGCCCGGGTGCGATTTGATGACGTCACGCCCGGGTACCCGTAAGTAAACAAACCGCAACTAGTAAGAATGAGATCTGTGAATTTTTTTTCACAATCTCATTCTTTCCAGCCTGGAGGAGAGATGTGGGGTCTTATTGACCCCGCATCTCTCCTTAAAGAGGACCTGTCACACACTATTCCTATTACAAGGGATGTTCACATTCCTTGTAATAGAAAGAAAGAAATTGCCCGAAAATTGTATACAAGCCAGCAGGTGGATCAATCTTACCCATTAGTTGCATAAAGCCACTGGTTTTCATTGTGCACCATTACAATCTACTAGACGCCGGTGTCCTAACAACCAATGACATCATCGTTTGATAAGGCGGACATCTGGTAGCTTCCCAGCATCCTCCTCTTCCCCTCTCCATCAACACTGGGGTCACATTAGCTTAGTGAGGGAGATGAGAAACATTGAAATACTAATCGGTGCCAATGTGCAAGGGGGTGTGTTTGCTTTGAAAGAATAAATCACCTCTAACATTGGGTGTCCTATGTATTTGGATGTTTCTGCATTATGTAAAACTATTCGTTTTGTTTTCTACATTTTAGAATGGTGTGCCGTGAGATTGTGCAGAATTTTTAAGGGTGCCTTGATTGAAAAAAGGCTGAGAAACACTATTCTATACTAGCATCTATGTAAGTGAGAGTTCATTCCTGCATGAAAATCAGTGGTCCCTACCCAAGCTGTCATTCAATGTACTTCTGAGAGCAACAACTTGGCGATTGTAAAAGAAACAAATGTATTTAAAAAAAAAAAATTGTTATACTTACCGGCTCTGTGCAGTGGTTTTGCACGGAGCAGCCCCGATCCTCTTCTTGGGTCCCCTGCTAGCGCTCTGGGCCCCTCCCCCTTGCTGAGTGCCCCCATAGCAAGCCGTCTGCTGTGGAAGCACTTGTACATGCTCGCTGCTCAGAACACCCCCCTGCTCTTGGCTCACTGGTTGTGATTGACAGCAGCGGGAGCCATCTCAGAAAATCAAGAGGGAGAGCCTTCTCTTTTATACAGGTAACAAGCTGAGATTAGGAGCACTCCCTTTTGAGATTAGTGCTCCTAATCTCGGCTCGTTGCATGTATAGAAGACACCTGGAAGACAAATCTTGCTGATTGATAGGGGATAAAATACATATTTCATGCATTAAAATGCAAATCAATTTATAATTTTTTTTTAAATGCATTTTTCTGGATATTTTTGTTAACCCATAAATCGATCATTTATTTGTCGATGGGCAAACAAACAAAATCAACATACAAATACTTTTTGAGAGAGAGAGATATCCGTTATGCTTATCCAGCAAGGATTTGTTCACACCAACCAGTGGCGACGTTATACTGCAGCTGCTGGTGTGTGTTGTGAAGGGAGGGGTGCTGATGCATTGTAGAGAATCATCATACTGGTTACTATTTTTTTATTTTTTATTCCTTTAACTTTGCACTGAACAAAATAAGATTTTGTTTTACTTCTTCTTTGTTTTCCTTTTTTTTAAAGCATGCTATTGCAGAACAATGATGTGAATTGAACTCATAGGATGTTCATATTGCGTTGGGTAATGCTGCCCATCTCAGCCAAACACATAGGGTGGGGATGTGCCCATAGCCTAAAGCAGCCTTTCTCAACCTTTTTAGCACAGAGGAACTCTTAAAATAACTTTCTGGTCTCGGGGAGAAGTGGGGGGTGGGGGAGGGGGGGGTGTCCGTAGAAACTTATCTGAGCGTCCGAAATTGCTAATTGCTTATCCGCTTCTCGCCTGGTCAATCGCATATTGACCCCCTGGGAAGTGGTTCTGTTATCCTGAGGGATAACGGGAGAACAGCAGGATAACATGCCGGCGTGTGCCCTTGGGGGTGCGCATCGCAGCGTGTCAGTCTGACACCCCGCATCTCCGATCGTGATAAGAAGCCTCTGTCAGACGTGATCAGCTGTGACCAATCACAGCTGATCATCGCCTGAACTAGGAAGTGACGGTACACAGCATTTCTCAGTTCGTGCTGACGGAGAGCAGATCAGTGGCTCTCCCTGTCAGAGGGGGTGGGGTCTGTGCTGATAATTAGCACATTGATTATCAGCACAGCCCCCTCAAATGTACAAATCACATGCCCAGCAGTGCCCCAATAATCAATTATGCAAGTGCCAATCCCTGCCCAGAAGTAACACCTATCAGTGCTGCATATCCGTGCCCGTCAGTAAAGGGGAAAACAACATTTTATGACAAATTAAAAACAAATTTTAGTTTAGCAAAAAATAAAAACCGCAGAGGTGATCAAATACCACAAAAAGAAAGCTATATTTGTGGGAAGAAAATGATAACAATTTAGTTTGGGTACAATGTTGCATGGCCGCGCGATTGTCATTCAAAGTGTGACAGTGCTGAAAATTGTCCTGGGCGGGAAGGGGTGTAAGTGCCTGGTATTGAAGTGGTTAAGGAACCCCTAGCAATCTCTAGAGCAGGGGTGTCAAACTTCATCCCGGGCCACATCGGCAGTATAGTTGCTCTCAAAGAGCCGGTTGTTTCTGTAAGAGTATGTATCTACTCTCTTATTATTCAGGAGAGCATGAAATACAAAGCTTCCTTGCATCTCTTCTCTATCCTACCTCTTTCTATGTAGGTGGCGCTCTCTACTACCCGTGTATCTGGCTCTGTTATACCTTCCTGTGTAGGCAGCGCTCTACTACCCGTGTATCTGGCTCTGTTATACCTTCCTGTGTAGGCAGCGCTCTACTACTTGTGTATTTGGCTCTGTTATACCTTCCTGTGTAGGCAGCGCTCTCTACTACCTGTGTATCTGGCTCTGTTATACCTTCCTGTGTAGGCAGCGCTCTCTACTACCCGTGTATCTGGCTCTGTTATACCTTCCTGTGTAGGCAGCGCTCTACTACCCATGTATCTGGCTCTGTTATACTTTCCTGTGTAGGCAGCGCTCTCTACTACCCATGTATCTGGCTCTGTTATACCTTCCTGTGTAGGCAGCGCTCTACTACCCGTGTATCTGGCTCTGTTATACCTTCCTGTGTAGGCAGCGCTCTACTACTTGTGTATTTGGCTCTGTTATACCTTCCTGTGTAGGCAGCGCTCTCTACTACCCATGTATCTGGCTCTGTTATACCTTCCTGTGTAGGCAGCGCTCTCTACTACCCGTGTATCTGGCTCTGTTATACCTTCCTATGTAGGCAGCGCTCTCTACTACTTGTGTATTTGGCTCTGTTATACCTTCCTGTGTAAAACAGCGCTCTCTACTACCTGTGTATCTGGCTCTGTTATACCTTCCTGTGTAGGCAGCGCTCTCTACTACCCGTGTATCTGGCTCTGTTATACCTTCCTGTGTAGGCAGCGCTCTACTACCCATGTATCTGGCTCTGTTATACTTTCCTGTGTAGGCAGCGCTCTCTACTACCCATGTATCTGGCTCTGTTATACCTTCCTGTGTAGGCAGCGCTCTACTACCCATGTATCTGGCTCTGTTATACTTTCCTGTGTAGGCAGCGCTCTCTACTACCCATGTATCTGGCTCTGTTATACATTCCTGTGTAGGCAGCGCTCTCTACTACCCGTGTATCTGGCTCTGTTATACCTTCCTGTGTAGGCAGCGCTCTCTACTACCCGTGTATCTGGCTCTGTTATACCTTCCTGTGTAGGCAGTGCTCTCTACTACCTGTGTATCTGGCTCTGTTATACTTTCCTGTGTAGGCAGCGCTCTCTACTACCCATGTATCTGGCTCTGTTATACTTTCCTGTGTAGGCAGCGCTCTCTACTACCCATGTATCTGGCTCTGTTATACCTTCCTGTGTAGGCAGCGCTCTCTACTACCCGTGTATCTGGCTCTGTTATACCTTCCTGTGTAGGCAGCGCTCTCTACTACTTGTGTATTTGGCTCTGTTATACCTTCCTGTGTAAAACAGCGCTCTCTACTACTTGTGTATTTGGCTCTGTTATACCTTCCTGTGTAGGCAGCGCTCTCTACTACCCATGTATCTGGCTCTGTTATACCTTCCTGTGTAGGCAGCGCTCTCTACTACCCGTGTATCTGGCTCTGTTATACCTTCCTGTGTAGGCAGCGCTCTCTACTACTTGTGTATTTGGCTCTGTTATACCTTCCTGTGTAAAACAGCGCTCTCTACTACCTGTGTATCTGGCTCTGTTATACCTTCCTGTGTAGGCAGCGCTCTCTACTACCCGTGTATCTGGCTCTGTTATACCTTCCTGTGTAGGCAGCGCTCTACTACCCGTGTATCTGGCTCTGTTATACCTTCCTGTGTAGGCGACGCTCTCTACTACTTGTGTATTTGGCTCTGTTCCACCTTCCTGTGTAGGCAGCGCTCTCTACTACCCGTGTATCTTGCTCTGTTCCACCTTCCTGTGTAGGCAGCGCTCTCTACTACCCGTGTATCTGGCTCTGTTCCACCTTCCTGTGTAGGCAGCGCTCTCTACTACCCGTGTATCTGGCTCTGTTCTACCTTCCTGTGTAGGCAGCGCTCTACTACCCGTGTATCTGGCTCTGTTATACCTTCCTGTGTAGGTGACGCTCTCTACTACTTGTGTATTTGGCTCTGTTATACCTTCCTGTGTAGGCAGCGCTCTCTACTACCCGTGTATCTGGCTCTGTTCTACCTTCCTGTGTAGGCAGCGCTCTACTACCCGTGTATCTGGCTCTGTTATACATTCCTGTGTAGGCAGCGCTCTCTACTACTTGTGTATTTGGCTCTGTTATACCTTCCTGTGTATTTGGCTCTGTTATACCTTCCTGTGTAGGCAGCGCTCTACTACCCATGTATCTGGCTCTGTTATACCTTCCTGTGTAGGCAGCGCTCTCTACTACTTGTGTATTTGGCTCTGTTATACCTTCCTGTGTAGGCGGTGCTGCCTTGCAGGGAGATTGTTCTCGCATACCGATTCTGGAGAGCTGTCCCCGCCGTGCCGCTCTGAGGGATCTGTTACATCCGGAAGGCACCGAAAGCAAAGCTGTCTCCAGCGGTGGATCAGGGCTGGAGGTGGCGGAATGGAGTTCCCGCATGATCCGGCTGCAGAACTGGGTGGAAGGGCCACATGATGAGGCCTGGCAGGGCCGGATTTGACCTGCAGAGCTTGTGTTTGATATTTATACTCTGAAGGTACCCTAGGGTCCCATGGAACACTGGTTGAGAAGCCTAGCCTAAAGTGTGAGACATTGATGGCAACCAGTCAGAATTCATCAGCAATCCAGCTTTCGTAAACTGAAGTCTGATTGGCAGATGAGTGTTACTGCTGTTTGCCATGATTTCCCAACCCGTCACATCTGTGTGTGCCGGAAGGATTCATTGCGCGGATATTCCTGTGCAGGCTTATGAAGGCCGCGTTCTGATCCTGCCTCCTGCCATACGGATCTGAAGTTCCAGTTTGAGGCTGTTGTCTGTAGTATGTCGGCATAGGATCCGGGATGTGGGTTGCAGTTTGAGGCTGTTGTCTGTAGTATGTTGGCATAGTTACGTTATCTTCTATGGTTTCCTCATGACAACAAGCAAGCTTTGTACATTTCCCATTGGGCTATTTTTTTCTAAATAGTCTGTTTAAGCATGAGGGAACAAGGTGGTTAAGTGCTGTTTAACAAATATAAAATCTTTTGTTCTCCTCAAGTATTAAAATAATTAATAGAAAAAAGAATTTGGGCATGAAGAACGTCTTTGTGCATGGGGCCTTACAATCTGCCGTGAGCGCGCACGGCAATCTGTTTATCTAAAATGATTATTTGTTTACAATGAATGGCTCTACTCCTCTGCGATCAAAGTTGCCACAAGTCTTTTAACAGATTGTAACAGATGGCGAATCATTGACACTGCCGTCAGCTGTTGAGACAAGCTTGTTTACTTACGATGCCCGTGTTGTTGAGTCTGACTTCAGCCGAAGGAATCTGTTTTTTTCGTGGCTTATATTTTAGAATGCACGATCTCTCAGCTCTTGTAACATCAACAGAGAGCGCTGCTAAATGACAGTGATACATGAAACTGACATCTGGCTTCAGACATCCCAAAGCGCGCAGTACTTTACCTTAGGCTGAGGCACTGTGGGATGTAGTTATTGTCGGTTAATCTAGTTCCTACATCTTCCACAGCATTGTACGAAATGAGGACACACTGGGGCTGTATTGTTAAGATATAAAAAAGTGTGTGTGTATACATATATATAAAGCTGTACGGCAGCCGCTTTAAGGGGATTAGGGGGCGCGCGCCCGCCGTGTTAATGAGGAGCCCGTGCGCGGTGGCCGCGATATCCACCGGCGTACTCGCGATTGGAACGGGGAGGCGTGCGAGTGTAAACACACACATCCATGTCCTGTCAGGGGAGAGAAGACAGATTGTGTGTTCCTAGTATATAGGAACACCGATCAGTCACCTTCCCTAGTCAGTCTCCTCCCCCTACAGTTAGAACACACAGGGAACACAGTTAACCCCTTGATCGCCCCCTAGTGTTAACGCCTTCCCTGCCAATTACATTTTATACAGTAATCGGTGGCTATTTAAAGTGGAGGTTCACCCAAAAATCTTTTTTTTTTTAACATTAAATTGAGGCTCGTTATGTCAAGGGGAATTTTTTACAATCGAAGCAGTACTTACCGTTTTTTAGAGATGCATCTTCTCCGCCGCTTCCGGGTATGGGCTGCGGGACTGGGCGTTCCTACTTGATTGACAGGCTTCCGACGGTCGCATACATCGCGTCACGATTTTCCGAAAGTAGCCGAACGTCGGTGCGCAGGCGCCGTATAGAGCCGCACCGACGTTCGGCTTCTTTCGGCTACTCGTGACGCGTTTGTATGTGACCGTCGGAAGCCTGTCAATCAAATAGGAACGCCCAGTCCCGAAGACCATACCTGGAAGCGGCGGAGAAGATCGCTCTCTAAAACGGTAAGTACTGCTTCGATTTAAAAAAAAAACTACCCGATTCCCCTTGACAAAATGAGTATCAATCTAATGTTAAAATGTTTTTTTTCGGGTGAACTCCCGCTTTAAAGCTCTAATCGCTGTATGAATGTCAATGGTTCCAAAATAGTGTCAAAAGTGTCCCAAGTTGTCCACTGCAATCCTGATAAAAATCGCAGATCGCCGCAATTGCTATTACAAACAATAAAAATGCCATAAATCTATCCCCTATTTTGTAGACGCTATAACTTTTGTGCAAACCAATCAATATACGCTTATTGCGATTTTTACCAGAATTATGTACAAGAATATATATCGGCCTAAACTGAGGAAGACATTTTTTATTGGGATATTTATTATAGCAAAAAGTAAAAAATTGTGTTTTCTCAAGTTTTTTTTTTTTTTTTTTTTTATCCAAAGTGCAAAAAATAAAAACCACAGAGGTGATCAAATGCCACCAAAAGAAAGGGAATGGGGAAAAAAAACATACATTCTGTTTGGGTACAATGTCGCACGACTGCGAAATTGTCAGTTAAAGCAACGCAGTGCTGTATCGCAAAAAAATGGTTCCGGTCAGGAAGGGGAAAAATCCCTCCGGGGGCGCGCATCGCGGCGATCATTGTTGCAGGGTGTCAGTCTGACACCCCGCAACACCGATCTCGGTAAAGAGTCTCTCACGGAGATTCTTTACCACGTGATTAGCCGTATCCAACCACGGCTGATCACGATGTAAACAGGAAGAGCCGTTGATGGCTCTTCCTCACTCGCGTCTGACAGACGCGAGTAGAGGAGAGCCGATCGGCGGCTCTCCTGACAGGGGGGGTTCGCGCTGATTGTTTATCAGCGCAGCCCCCCCTCGGATCGCCACACTGGACCACCAGGGATGCCCACCCTGGACCACCAGGGAAGGGCAAAAAAAAAAAAAGTATTGAAAAAAAAAAAAGTCTGGGAAAAAAAGCAATAAAAAAGATGCCAATCAGTGCCCACAAATGGGCACTGACTGGCAACATGGGTAAATCAGTGCCACCCCACAGTGTCCATCAGTGCCACCCCACAGTGTCCATCAGTGCCACCCCACAGTGTCCATCAGTGCCACCCCACAGTGTCCATCAGTGCCACCCCACAGTGTCCATCAGTGCCACCCCACAGTGTCCATCAGTGCCACCCCACAGTGTCCATCAGTGCCACCCCACAGTGTCCATCAGTGCCACCCCACAGTGTCCATCAGTGCCACCCCACAGTGTCCATCAGTGCCACCCCACAGTGTCCATCCATGCCCAGTGCCCATCTGTGCCGCCCATAAGTATCCATCTGTGCCGCCCATGAGTGCCCATCTGTGCCGCCCATGAGTGCCCATCTGTGCCGCCCATGAGTGCCCATCTGTGCCGCCCATGAGTGCCCATCTGTGCCGCCCATGAGTGCCCATCTGTGCCGCCCATGAGTGCCCATCTGTGCCGCCCATGAGTGCCCATCTGTGCCGCCCATGAGTGCCCATCTGTGCCGCCCATGAGTGCCCATCTGTGCCGCCCATGAGTGCCCATCTGTGCCGCCCATGAGTGCCCATCTGTGCCGCCCATGAGTGCCGCCCATGAGTGCCGCCCATGAGTGCCGCCAATGAGTGCCCATCAGTGCCGCCCATGAGTGCTGCTATTCAAAGTGCGACAGTGCTGAAAGCTGAAAATCGGCTTGGGCGGGAAGGTGCGTAAGTGCCTGGTATGGAAGTGGTTAAAACAACATTTAATAGTTCAGTTAAAACACTCACAGGATTATGCGAAGGTAAAGGCTCATCACAATGAAGGGGCACTGCCACTTATTTAAATCTTGCAGGCGTGTAGTGTCACCCGCAGATGGAAGGAAGAGTCCCGGAATTCTGTGTGGACATCAGGATGTCCCTGGGGCCACATGCGGGCATCACAATCTGGGAGAGTTCAGTGTAAAAGCAAGGCTATGCACTCTGAGCTTACTGCTTCTTCTAGATGTGGAAATGTGAATAAAACACACAGGCCATAAGGGTCCAGATTCCAGACTCCCCTCAGCTCATCAGACATGACCTGTCTGCTTCCTGGGCTGCAGACTCGGACCTATTAAGTGTTGCTTTAATCCTGCACTTAGGAGGCACTTCCTTCTTCTTTTATGCAAACAGAGTTGGCTTACTCTAGGATGGCTGCCGTAAGTGCACTTTAGGATTATATAGACTTTTACGGACTAATGTTTGTTGCCCATATTTGCACTACAGGAGCGGTCACACAGACCTTTTGTGAGCCCACATTGTTTAATTTTCAGTCTGTTCTAGAAATGGAAGTAGACTTCTTAACCACTTGCTTACTGGGCACATATACCCCCCTCCTGCCCAGGTGAAATTTCAGCTTTCGGCACTGCATCGCTTTAACTAACAATTGCGCGGTCGTGCGACGTGGCTCCCAAACAAAATTGATGTCCTTTTTTCCCCACAAGTAGAGCTTTCTTTTGGTGGTATTTGATCGCCTGTGCGGTTTTTATTTTTTGCGCTATAAACAAAAAAGTGAGACAATTTTGAAAAAAATACAATATTTTTTACTTCTTGCTATAATAAATATCCCAATTTAAAAAAAAAAAAACATTTTTTTTTCTCAGTTTAGGCCGATACGTATTCTTCTACATATTTTTGGTAAAAAAAAAAAAAAAATCGCAATAAGCGACTGGTTTGCGCAAAAGTTATAGCGCTTACAAAATAGGGGACAGAATTATTTTTTTTTAATTATTTTTTTTTACTAGAAATGGCGGCGATCTGCGATTTTTAATGGGACTGCGACGTTATGGCGGACACATCGGACACATTTTTGGCGCCATTCACATTTATACTGCGATCAGTGCTATAAATATGCACTAATTACAGTATAAATGTGACTGGCATTGAAGGGGTTAACACTAGGGGGTGAGGAAGGGGTTAAATGTATCCCTGCTTAGTGTTCTAACTGTAGGTGGAGGGGGGGGTGACTGGGGGGGTGACCGATCTGTGTCTCTATGTACAAGAGACACAGATCCGTCTCCTCTCCAGAGACAGCACCGCTGTCTCTGTGTAAAACGGCAATGAGAGATGATCTCATATGTTTACATATGAGATCCTCTCTCATTGGCCGCACAGATCGCCTCGCGAACGGCCACTCTGATTGGCCGTTCGCGGCGATCTGTAATTGGCTGTGTCCGAGGGACACGGCCAACACAGATTTTCCCCGCAGCGCGCTCTGGAGCGCGCGCGGGGACCGCCCTAAGGGGCGGACGTCAATTGACGGCAGTTTGGCGATTGGGATCCGCACTGTAGCCGTCAATTGACGGCAGGCGAATCCCAAGTGGTTAAAGTTGCTAATTTTCATCCAGCCAGTCGGCCTTCTGATGGAAGCTCCCATACTCGTTATACCTTATACTCATAAGATTGTCAGTCTTTATAATTTGTGAATCTACAGATTGGTCAGAACTTGGCATGCTCCAATAGCTGGATTAGTAAGGGCGCTGTCACTTTTAGGGCGGCCATAAATAAAAAACGTAGAAAAGTGACGAGTCTGCCCTCAAATCGTTTTAGTACTCTCTCTATGGGTATATATTGCAGAAAAAAAATAATGCTTTTTTAAAGCAATTTTTCTTGCTGGTGGAGGTTTGCAATTTGATGGGAATCAATTTCTAACCAGAAGTAGTACACTTACTATTAATTCACTTGATCTTGTTAAGTCTCAATTGAGGACCAGGCCCATCGCAACAAGACAGGCAAACCAAGCAATTGCTTGGGGCCCCGAGATGGCCTGGGGCCCCAGCAGGGCGGGCCAAAGTGTCCAGCGGCTTGAAGAGGCACAGTAGGAAGGATTTTTAGCAGAAGCACCTGTCTTTAAGTAATGGGGATACTGTGGATACACATGAATTACATAAAACTAAGAAACAAAACTTCAGCTTCGCCCTTGCCGCGCCGCTGCGTCCTATAAGCTGCAGTCCACGCGGTACAGGAGATTCAGTTTGTTGTTCCCGGCCGAACTGACAGGCAGTGCACACACTGAGTGCTCTGTGCTCACTTCCTTTCAGCCCGGCCATCCGGCCAGGAACAACAAACTGAATCTCCTGCCGCACGGAACGCGGTAGTTAGGGGGGAGTAAGGGGAGGGGGGGGGCAGTCATCAAGACCCATTTAGTAGTAAAAATATGGTAGCTGACCATAATAACCCTACTTGGATATTGTGTTACGTATGATAAACAAAACAATTAAAGTGGTTGTAAACCCACTATTTTGACTTTTACCTACAGGTAAGCCTATAATAAGGCTTACCTGTAGGTAAGGAGAATATCTCCTAAACCTGCACGGTTTAGGAGATATTCCCCTCGCAATGCGGGTGGCGCATGTGCAGGGGGAAATCCACGGCGATAGGACCGGCATCCGCCGGACCCTGCCGATTTTTAATCTCCCGCGCGCACGCGGGAGTGACGTCATCGCCGCTCCAGCCAATCGCAGCACTGAAGCGGCGATACCCGGAAGACACGCCGGAGCAAGATGACATCCTGCTCGGCGTGGACCAGGTAAGTGGTGTTCACCTCGTTCCGAGGCAAGTATTTCATAATCGGCTAGTATGCGGTGCATACTAGCCGATTATACCTTTTGCCTTGCAGGTTTTAAAAAAAATAAAAAAAAGTTTATGCGGTTTACAACCGCTTTAATTACCATAGCTTTCTTTCCATTTTCTTTCTTTACCATCCCATTTCCATCTTATTGCTTCTTTTTTGAATCGGGTAATATTTAGCAGAGAAAATACTCTACAGTAGACTCTACTGATTCAAAAAAGAAGCAATAAGACCCCTTTCACACTGGAGCTTATTGCAGGCACTATAGCGTTAAAAATAGCGCCTGCAAACCACCCTTAGGAAGCTGGGGGGGGGGGGGGGACCTCCATGTCCATTTTGCTTGGCGCCCCCAAATTCCTTTAAACGGCCCTGTTGAGGACTATTAAAGGTCTACCTCCTGACATTCTCGAGGCGGCTTAGAGTTTAAATAGTGTAGGGTTAGATACAATAGATGGGGGAATTTGGGACTAAATTTACTGTATATGCCTTTCGGAAAAACTGGGTATTAAATGGCTTTGGAGGGGGTGTGGGGAGTGAGATGTAGTTGAGAAGTTTATAACATGTTGGCGAGATCTTGGAATAGCCAGAAGATGGCAGATGCTGCATTCAGGCAGGTTGCTCTTCCTCTGTCCTACACCCCTCTGTGTATACTTGCCAAGAAAATAACCTGTACATTTTGGTATGGACAGTACTGAGCCAATCTGGGCTATCACAGCCCTGTGTACACTTCAACTTTGACTCTTATTTGGATGGTTGGACACACAATTTCTCCTCACCAAGCCCCTTCAAACCCGGGTGACGGGGATTATGAGCTGTCTCCGCTCACAGACCAAGTGCTAAGAAGAAAGCCAACGCACACAGAAGGATCACTGGTGTCCACATTTATTAGGAAGGATATCCACTAGATCAAGATGAGGGCATTGGCCCTCATCTAGGGACCCACTCTTCTAATACGTTTCGCCCATGGGGCTTCGTCGTAGAGATATGACTAAGCCTTATACTGTATGTGAAACACCCTCTGGTGTTTGACTCTTGGCTTACTCAGGAATTTTTTTTTTCTTTTTTAGCTGAACAGGAGTGTAAGGAAAGTAACTTTACAGCCCCATCTTTGGTAACAATTACCCCCTGTGTGTGCAGGTGATGATGGGGAAGTGCTGTAGAAAATGATCATGGTCCCTATCTGCATCTGGAAGTGTACCAACAGACTGGCATTATCCTCTATTATGGCAGGGGTCTTCAAACTACAGCCCTCCAGTTGTTCAGGAACTACAATTCCCATCATGCCTAGTCATGTCTGTGAATGTCAGAGTTTTACAATGCCTCATGGGACGTGTAGTTCTACAACAGTTGGAGGGCCATAATATGAAGATTCCTGCTCTATGGCACATACTTCCGGCTGTGTGATGGTCATTTGGCTGGAATAGAGCAATGGTGATGTTCCTGTTGAACTAGGATTTCTCTCTCTTCAGTGTATATTACTTTGGTAATTGGTAAATGTTCTACCCTTGAAGCACCTTGGTACTTCTGCTCTTTTATAGTGTCCTTTCCAGGTCAGAGACTGACTTTGGCGTTTTTTTTTTTTTTTCTTATTAAAATATGTTAACTCGTATGATTTCTCCATTTCTTTCCAGTCCCTCTTCAACCTGCTGGAGTTTCGCAGACTTGTTTTGAACTACAACCCCCCTGCAAGTGTTCAGGATGTACCCCGAAACCAAAAGGTCTGGTATATTTGTCTATGTGCACTTTCTGAAATCTACAATTGTGTATTTTCTGTCTGCCAAGATGTAAGAGGGAACCGAGGTTATAAAATAGAATCACATGGTTGACTGGATAGAACGGTACCCTCACTCAGTATGTATGGTTAGAAGCAATATTAACAGAAGGAAGTATAACTATAAGGACTTCAGGAGTAAATAGACTTCAGGCATGTGCAATATGTTATATAGATATTTCACATGAATGAGTAAAAGCAGGCCTAAAGCTTAAATGGTTAAAATTTAGGTCTGTCACACCAAATGCAGCTTTGAAATCACGCAACTTCACTTAAAATTTCACAATTTCTAAGCCGCATGTCAGTGGAGCTTGGAAGATATCTGTGCAGCTTCATGTACAGATGTCTATGCAAGTCGCACCTGAACTCGCAAAAAGTGGTGCAAGAACTACTTACAAAATCGGCATGACTCTGATGGAGTCGGAGTTGCACTGATTTGACTGCTTCTATTGAGGGCTATAGGGTGCGACTTCTCATTTGATTATTAAACTATCAAATCGCATGACAAGTTGCACTGGTGTGACCAGAGCTAAGGCCCCTTTCACACTCGGGCTGGAGGTGCGGTGGCGGTGAAGTGCCGCTATTTTTAGCGTTGGAATTGCGGCGGTATTCGGCCGCTATCGGTGTGGTTTTACCCCCCGCTAGCAGCCGAAAAAGGGCTAATACCGCCGGCAATGTGCCTCTGTAGAGGTGCATTGCTGGCGGTATAGCCGTGGTTTCCCATTACTTTCAATGGGAAGAAGCGGTAAACACACCGCGCCTTCACTGTTCCAAAGATACATCTAGCAGGACTTTTGGAGCGGCAGTGCTAGCGCACCCCTCCAGTGTGAACAGCAGCCGCTGTTTCAGGTCGGTTTACAGGCGCTATTTTTAGCGCAACAGCGCCTGTAAACTGCCCCAGTGTGAAAGGGGTCTTAGTGTGCTAAAGGACCGTGGGGTTGATTTTTGAACTGAAGGGTGCAAAATTTGGTGCAGCTTGCATGGTAGCCAATCGACTTTCCGGGTTTTTTTTGTTTGTTGTCAAAGCTTAATTGAACATGCTGAAGTTGGAAGCTGGTTGGCTATCATGCACAGCTGCATCAGATTTTGTGCTCTCCACTTTCAGTAAATCAACCCCTGTACGTCCTAAACAAATGCCAAGTTTTTCCCAATAAAATACTGTGTTCGCTATTGGTTGCCTCAGTGCAACTGATCTCTGGCTTCTTCTTGCAGCCTGTCTCAATGTATCGGTACTTCCTCCAGCACCAGCTGCACATCATCACTCTGAACCAGCCTCCTGATGGTGACAACAGTGGACCATGCCAACACAATGCGAGTTGGCTCTACTGCAGGTGCTCATGCACTATAGTGACCAAGCAGGAGCACAATTGGGAGATGGGTATCACTCCATAACAGGAAGTGCCTGAGCAAAGATCTTCATGACAGAATCATCATGTATTCTTTTGGTGAAAGTTGTAGAATTCAAAAGATTGAAACAACTTTTGAAATTAAATTACCATTTTAAGGTTTATATTAGGGTTGTCCCGATACCACTTTTTCTGAGACTCGCCGATACTTTTTTTTAATGTCATAAGACAGAGAAAGTGACTAGGGACACAGATTCCCAAGCCCCTTTCTCAGCAGCCTCAGCTAAGAATGGAGAGAAGCTCCTCTCCATTCATAAACTGAAGCATCGTAAACACAGTTTACGGGGGGAGAAGACTGCATGGGTGGGGGGGAGAAGACTGCACAGGGGAAAGAAGACTTGCAACTCCCATGCCTGCCCAGGTATCGGGTGAGGCATCGGAGCGTTTCCCCCGTGTAAAAGTACTCGAGGAAATGCTCGGTATCGATACTAGTATCGGTATCGGTACATCCCTAGTTTATATAGTATTTTAGTGATTGGGTTTTCCTTGAAGTGTTTGTAAAAAATGAAATAAAAATAAACATACTTATCTGCACTGTTCAGTGGTTTTGCACAGAGCGCCCCCAGTCCTCCTCTTTGTTCCCTCACCCCCCTGCAGAGTGCCCCCATAACAAGCCACTTGCTATGGGGGCACTTGTGTGTGCTCACTCCCACCCTGCTCTGTGTCCTATAAGTGTGTTCATAAGACAGAGCGCATGGCTTAGCCCCACCCTCTGCTCCCTCCTCGCTTGCCTTGCTGTGATTGACAGCAGTGGGACCCAATGGCTGCATGCTGCTACATCTCAGCCAGTGAGGAGCAAGAGACCCAGAAAAGCCTTGGCTCTTGTGCACATTGCTGGATCGAGATCGGGTTTAGGTATGTATAAAGCCATTAGAATCCCTTTAAAGTATAAGTTTGTCTCCTCCACCAAGCTGCAGCAGAAATATCTGATCCTACCAGTAAAGCTAATCTAACCGCTTCCTGTGATGAGACAACAACAATGCTGCACTGCTCCTAAATTCAGAGCCGTGTTGCCACTCTCACATATGCTGTGCAGTGGGACAAGAAGACACTGTTGAGGGTGTTGGTGCCTACCAGCATTATCACTTTTAATTCACAAATGCCTGTAGCTTATCAATCATCACCTGGTCTTACCTAGTCCTGGCCACTGCTTTGTGCAATGGCAGCACTGCCTCTGTTACTGGGACCATCTCACCGTGAGCTGCCAGTGTCTACGAGAGGAAACGTTGGAGATACAAATAACGGAGACTCAGTTCAGGAAAGGTTATGGTATTTGGTACTTTTAGGCTTCTGCATCACATGGTACCTGAATTTGGTACTTGTTTAGACTGAGGCAGGAGCCTTTAGCTGATTTTTTTTAGCGTCAAAGGTACCCAATATCATACTGATAGTGTTTTCATATTGATGGGTTATTTTTGCTTTTGACTTTTTGGGGTAAATCTTGTAGATTTTTGGCTCAGTATAGAAAACCCAATTTGTTCTTGCAGTACGACACACAGGAAGTGATAACCGCAACATTTAAAATGGTTAATCCCATTCAAAGCATCATTACCCGCCACTGATGTTTGTTGCTATAGACCATTGCACAGCCACTGCTGTGAGTCTTACAATGAAATCAGGAGCTGTTGGCAAGCTTTAAGGAGAGTAAAGGCAAATGAGATGTTGGCTATAAAAGACATTTACACAGTATTGAATTTTACACAGGAGTGCTGTATATGTTCTATCTACTGTTGTTTTTACTTCATCTTTAAGCCATTTAACCGTGCAAGCAGCTTTTGCCTAAATAAGCAGTCAAATTTGTTCATGTAAAAGTAAAGCATTAAAGTGGAGGTTCTCCCGGAAATGACAATTTTTAAGATTAGGTTCATGCTCATTTTGTCTAGGGTAGTTTTTTTTAAATCGAAGCCGTACTTACCGGTTTAGAGATACATCTTCTACGTCGCTTCCGGGTATGGGCTGCGGGACTGGGCGTTCCTTCTTGATTGACAGTCTTCCGACAGGCTTCCAACGGTCGCATCTATCGTGTCACGATTTTCCGAAAGTAGCCGAACGTCGGTGCGCAGGCGCCGTATAGAGCCGCACCGACGTTCGGCTTCTTCCGGCGACGCGATAGATGTGACCGTCGGAAGCCTGTCAATCAAGAAGGAACGCCCAGCCCTGAAGACCATACCCGGAAGCGGCGGAGAAGATCGCTCTCTAAAACGGTAAGTACTGCTTCGTTTTTAAAAAAACTAGTCGATTCCCCTAGACAAAATGAGCCTCAATCTAATCTTAAAACATTTTTTTAGGGTGAACTCCCGCTTTAACTAAGTGTTTTGACCTTCAGATAAATGAGATCTTGTTGATGGTGTTAAACTGTCAGGAAAAAAAAAAAATCTGAATACTGGTTTTCTGTACATTAAAGGGGTTGTAAAGGCTAGTTTTTTTATTTTCTAAATATGCTCCTTTAAGCTAGAGCATTGTTGGATCACTTACCTTTTTCCTTCGATTTCCCTTCTAAATGTTTTTTTACTTTGTCTGGATCTCTCACTTCCTGTTCCTCCTCTGTAAGCTTTTACAACCCCCTTTTGAGGTTAGACTAAGACAAGCAAATAGCATTTTGAAACGACCACAATCATCCGAGCTGTTCTGCCTGGGGGTTAGTCAGCGTGCTCGCCCCCTCTTTTGGGACTACATCCCTGTGGGGAGAGGCTTTGTTCACAGCCTCTCCCCGCAGGGATGTAGTCCCAAGGGAGGGGGCGAGCATGCTGACTAACCCCCAGCCAAAATGGCTCAGATGATTGTGGCCGTCTCAAAATGCTATTTGCTTGTCTTAGTCTAACTTTAAAGGGGGTTGTAAAAAAATAGTCCTCATTTGAAATGACCAGCCCTGTTGGGCTATCGTTAATTCCTAAATCACCAGTGCAAATAGTGAAAAAACAAACACCCCAATTGAAATCTGACCTCCGCCATTTAAAGTGCTCGCTTACCAGCTTATATGGACCTCCTATAACAGGAGGCCAGGAACACTTGTGGCTCATACCCAACCAGGCCTTTATCCATCCAGGAGGGGTATGGAGATGGCAACTCCCACCACACTCAGGTTCCCAAGGCAAAAGGGTCAACAACGATCTCGGCTGGAACCCTCCACAGAACCTGTATGGCACAGAATCCACCCTCAAGATTTCACACTCATTGAAGTTCCCCAAAAAATATAAGGCTCGCCAAAAACGCACAAAACTTTAATAAAACAAAAAAGATTGCACTTACATCTAAGAAGCATTAAAAATTATTTAGAAAAATGCAAGCCGACTGGCCAATACACAACGGCCATCCTTCTGGCATCGGAGAAACGTGGTGACGTCAGCACGTCGCTCCGTTTGGCACGGTTCATCACACACTGACGTATTTCACCATGTCGAAGATGTCAGCACTCAGGGCTTTTGGATGTCTATACAAGGCAGGCTTGTACAGGGGAATAACCTGTATAACAACATTTTTTTTTAAAATGCATATACTGTATATCAGGGCTCGACAAATCCCGGTCGCCAGGGCGACTAGAAATAGTGTCCTGGCGACTTGTCTTGGAAGGTGGGCAAAACATTTTTTTTTGTGAGCTGGTGGTGAGCCATCTGGTGGTGAGCCGTTGGTATTACAAGTTGTTACCACCAGATGTGTGAGCTGGCGCCATCTGGTGGTGGCCGTTGGTATTACAAGTTAAGCATTACAAGTTAAACAGCAATTCTAATGTAATTTTTCACTATTTTCACTGCCATCTTCTTCCCTCTAATTAGAACCCCCAAACATTATATATATTTTTTATCCTAACACCCTAGAGAATAAAATGGCGATCGTTGCAAAACTTTCTGTCACGCCGTATTTGCGCAGCGGTCTTACAAGCACACTTTTTTGGGAAAAAATTCCACTCTTTTAAATAAAAAAATAAGACAACAGTAAAGTTATCCCCATTTTTTTTAATATTATGAAAGATAATGTTGCGCCGAGTAAATTCATACCCGACATGTCACGCTTCAAAATTGCGTCCGCTCGTGGAATGCAGACAAACTTTTAACCTTTAAAATCTTCATAGGCGACGTTTAAAAAAAATATACAGGTTGCATGTTTTGAGTTGCAGAGGAGGTCTAGGGCTAGAATTATTGCTCTCGCTCTACCAATTCGCGGTGATACCTCACGTGTGGTTTGAACACCGTTTACATATGCCGGCGCTGCTCACGTATGTGTTCGCTTCTGCGCGCAAGCTCGTCGGGACCGGGTGCGTTTTCTGGCTCTGTCAAACCCTGCTGTATATTCTTATGGGAAGATTTTTATTGAAATTGTCTGTTTGGCAACAGGGTCTTTGTACTTCTTCTGAGACACAGCTGCACAGCGAGAAACAAATGAGAAAATTAAACTGTTATCTTTTATACTGGTTTCCAGCACAGTAAAAACATCAAAGTAAAATGGATGTTCTGGAATGATCGCCATTTGCCTAAGAATATGGTTGTTCCAGGGATTTCTGTGCAATGTATAAACATGCATATATAGCCATTATGATCATAAATGTCTGTATTGAAGATATTTTAACATCTAAGTCTTTGATGTGTCATCTCGTCTTTAAATACCGTACTTAAAAAAAAGTGGGAAAGTAGGTACAAAGTGATTGCTAGGAATCTACCATGTATTATGCTTGTTTGCATAACAACTGACATTTTTTTAAGCTGTCCTTCTCTCTCTTTCTTTTTTTTTTTTTTTTTTTTTTTTTTTTTTTTAATCCGCACTCCACAGGAACACAGAAACCTGCCTTTCATGCGTGAGCTGAGATATCTCTTCTCACTGTTGGTCAGTTCGAAGAGAAAATATGTCGATCCTTCTAGAGCAGTAGAGATTCTAAAGGATGCCTTCAAGTCAAATGACTCTCAGCAGGTAACTTCTGGCCACATATTATTCTTTCTGTGCTCTCTGCAGGTTATTGTTTTTAAAATGGTGCTATCCCTCTGAAAGCAAGAGGAGAGAGAACTACAGTACCACTGAAGTCTAATTTATTTCTATGTATTGTTGTGTAGCACAGACCCCAGACTGGCCCGGCTGTTTGATCCCAGGTTCCATTCCCTATAAGACACGTGGCAGCCAGGCACACAGCAGTGCAGTCACCCAAGTCAGAAAACAGGCTGTTCATGTCTATTTTGCAGTTTATTTGCTGGTTTAAATTGGCTGGGGTGCTAGTATTCCTTGGGATAATCCAAAACGAACAGAATTACAATAGAAGACGTCTAACTCTTCTGCATCTTCAGGGTGCAGCCACCCTCTTGAATGCAGAATTTAGAGAACTACAACTCAGGGGACCCCTTGGCAAAGGTATAACCTGAGTCAGTAACTGTGGCAAGCTCTCCCAAGTGTTTGGTATCTGGAGCATTTTCACAAGTACTCGTGAAAATACTCGGTATTGGCGCATCCCTGTCTTTAACAATAATCACATGATGGTTGTTGGTACAGTGTCTGCCTGACCTCTATTTTTGTGACTTTGGCTTTAACCTCCTTTAGCCCAATCCTGTATGGATCACATATTTTTTTTTTTTTTAGTTTAACCACCTAATACAGTTGGTTAATCGATATAGTTGAATGACAGCTAAAGCGCGGGCTTCCAGTGCTGGGAGGGCATCAATAGACTCACCCTCTGGTGATCACAGGAGCACGCTCTGTGACATGCGTGTCCTTCCAACTTGGCTGATCACAGAACAGGGTAAAGGGCCAATCACAGTGGGGTGGTTATCTGATTTTTTTTTTTTCCTCCTTGCGAGCAGCGTGAGGAGAGATTCAGAAAGCAAGTAACCAGCGTCTGTTATAGGGACATCGGCCCCTGCCTCAGTTGCCCGCCAGTGCCACCTATCCGTGCCCACCTGTGCTGCCAATAGTGCTTCATCCTCTATCTGGGGACCATCTTGGCTCAGTGACCTGTATGGTTGGTCTCGCAATATGTTTATTGCTTGATATTATTTTGTTTTGATGTATTTTATGACCATGTTTGTCTCTTTTTGATATCATGTTAATAAATTGATATATATCTTTTACTTTTTCTACTCCTTGAGTTTATCTCTCTACACAGTACAAATATAGTCCGCTTGCCCCCCTTTTTCTTGGTCTCCTGGGTCTTTGGGGTCCCTCTAGTCCTAATTCTATTCTAAATGACTTCTAGGATGATGGTACTACTATTTCTTTCTTGTTTATACTAAGAGGTTTTTTATTTAAATCCGTGCCTCATCAGTGTCACCTGTCAGTGCTGCCCATCCGTGCCTCATCAGTGAAGGAAAAAAATTACCCGTTTGCAAAATTTTATAACAAACTATGACTTTTTTTTTTTTTGTTTAGCAAAAATAAATAAACCCAGTAGTTATTAAATACCATCAAAAGAAAGCTCTATTTGTGTGAAAAAATTATAACAATTTAGTTTGTACAGTGCTGCATGACCGTGCATTTGTCATTCAAAGTGCAACAGCGCTGAAAGCTGAAAATTGGCCTGTAGGCAAGTAGTTAAGAAATGGTTCTCTTATGTGCAGTCAAATGTGGTTCAATCATGGGTGGAGTTATGTTCAGCCTTTCTGTTTTGCCATCTTATAGCCGCACTGATGGGTTTTCCTTTTGTTTCCTGCAGCAAGATGTAAGTGAATTCACCCACAAACTGCTGGACTGGCTGGAAGACGCTTTCCAGATAAAGGCAGAGGAGGAAAGGTGAGGGGATGCGCCTTTGGCATTGTCTTGTTTAGCCTGAATTTTGAATTAAGATGGGCAAGCTGTAAAAAATGTTTGTGAAATTTTGTGCGTAAACACTAAAGGTCATCTAAACCCAAGAGGAAAAATTCAGACAGGCCCCTGTCACCAACCTTAAAGCGGGGGTTCACTCGAAATTTTTTCAGAATCGGGTGTTTTTTTTTAAAATCAATGCAGTACGTACCGTTTTAGAGATAGATGTTCTCCGCGGCTTCCGGGTATGGTCTTCGGGACTGGGCGTTCCTATTTGATTGACAGCCTTCCGACAGTCGCATACAGCGCGTCACGAGTTGCTGAACGTCGGTGCGGCTCTATAAGGCGCCTGCGCACCGACGGCTACTTTCGGCAACTCGTGACGCGCTGTATGCGACGGTCGGAAGGCTGTCAATCAAATAGGAACGCTCAGTCCCGCAGACCATACCCGGAAGCGGCGGAGAACATCGATCTCTAAAACGGTAAGTACTGCATTCATTTAAAAAAAAAAAAACAACACCCGATTGTGCTTCCCACAATTGGCCTCAATCTAATGTTAAAAATTTATTTTTTGGGTGAACCTCCACTTTTAAAATTGCAGTTAGATTTATATAATCAAATTCATGACGTTTATAACATGGAATATTTAACTGCTCCTTTTTAATAATATGATTTTAAGATTCAATAAGATCTGGTGTACCTGGTATCTATTGGAACCACAAACCTATCCTTAAAATATACACTCGGATGTTGTACCCATGTAGAGTTTTATGAGGGTGTCCGGTAGGGTGAAGCATACTTTCTCGTACTTCCTTTTCTGTACTCTTCTACCCTTTTTTCCTTGGTATTGCTAATGTAGCAGTGCCACGTTCTTAAAGCGGTAGTTCACCCTCACCCACATGATTTTACCATCGAGACAGGCATTGTAGTGCGAGCTACAGTATGCCTGTCCCGATTTTTTTTAACCCCGGACTCACCTTGTAATCGTACATTGTAGATTTCGGCTCCCGCGGGGAATGGGCGTGCCTATGGAGAGGGAGGATGATTGACGGCCGGCCCTGGCACGTCACTCTCCCCGAAGACAGCCGGAGTAGGTCTCGGCTCTTCACGGCGCCTGCGCACAGGCTATGCGCAGGCGCCGTGAAGAGCCAAGCCTATTTCGGCTATTTCCGGAGAAGCGTGACGCGCCAGAGCCGGCCGTCAATCATCCTCCGTCTCCATAGGCACGCCCATTTCCCGGTATCTTCGATGTACGACTACGTGACTAGGTGAGTATGGGGGTAAAAAAATCGGGACAGGCATACTGTAGCTCGCGCTACAATGCCTGATTTTATGGTAGTAGAAAAAAAAATTTCCGTTCATAGGGTGAACCCCCGCTTTAACTGTCTTTTGTCTGCTATTTACAGTAAATAGGCCATTACGGGTTGATCATTTTCTAGCCATGAATATGTACACTGCTATACCATTGTCCTACATTGGTTATGTATATTTAGCCTGGCTAGTCCATCTTTTTTTAAAATCAAAGAGTTTTTATTATTGAGCAAAATAATAACGTACAGGGCGCTCAAATCGCGCACGTTTATAATACACAGCGGGTGATCATTAACAGAGTGTGGGCATATATATCAGACCAACATGCGATAAAGGGTACAAAATACTAGAGGTAGACCGATATGGGTTTTTCTCTGGCCGATACCGATGCCGATATTTAGAAATCACGGCGGCCGATAGCCGATTTATGATGCCGATTTTTTTGGGCCGATATGTTAAGCCGATTTTTGGGCTAAACAGTAAAGTTAGCCCATATTTTTTTTTTTTCAACCAAAAGTTTTCATTACCTGTTTTTGTGTAAATATATATATATATATATATATATATATATATATATATATATATATATATATATATATATATATATATATATATATATATATATATATATTGTAATACACAAAAACAGGTAATGAAAACTTTTGGTCGAAAAAATAAATAAATATGGGCTAACTTTACTGTTTAGTTTTTTTTTTTTATTTGTTAAAGTATATTTTTTCCCCAAAAAATGTGTTTGAAAGACCGCTGCGCAAATACCGTGTAACATTAAATATTGCAGCAATCGCTATTTTATTTCCTAGGGTCTCTGCTAAAAAAAAATATATAATGTTTGGGGGTTCCAAGTAATTTTCTAGCAGAAAATACAGGATTTTTACTTGTAAGCAACATATGTAAAAAAAGATTTAGCCTTTAAATGGTTAAACTGAGAATTCTCCTACACGGAGTTCAGTTAATTGATAAGTAGCAACATTGTATATGTTTTCTAAAACTTGGCAGTCTGCCCAGGAGAGAGAGAAGGTCTTCTACGGGAAGCACTTGCATTGACTTGTATTGCAGAAGCTTTTTGCAAGTCGCGGTGCTGAATTTATCAATCGGCTTTTTTAAAGCACAAATCGGCCGATGCCGATTAATTTAAAAACGCCAAATATCGGCCGATATATCGGCCAACCGATATATCGGTCGACCTCTACAAAATACATCCATATCTGTTTATCTTGTGACATGTACAAAGTGCAGTAGGGTCAGTTGTCCATCCATCCACGGCCCTCCCGCCCCCCCATGCCCCTTCATGGGCTCAGTGATATTTTGGGCACCTCTAACCCTCCCGGGAGCAGGTTGCAGACGAATTTAGCCATTTTCCCCAGATTTTGTCGTATTTGGCCGCACAGCCCCTATGTGAGTATACTAGTTTTTTGTAAGGTAGGACACTATTGACCTCAGCCAGCCAGTGGGACAGCTCTGGGGGTTCTGGACGCATCCAGACCCGCGCTATGACTTTGCGAGCTATGAAAAGCGTCTCATGGAGGAATACTTTGAGGAATTTACTTATTTCAGTGTCAGGTAGAATGCCTAAGAGGCACAGCTTGGGCTGTAGAGTAATGGGGGATCCCATTTTGTCGTGAAGGAATTTTACCACCTGTTCCCAGAAGGTCTGGATCTTAGCACACTGCCATAGTAAATGAAAAAAAGTGCCTGTTTCGCGATTGCATATTGGGCACAAAGCGGAGGAGTCCCTTCTGTACTTGGAAATTCTAAGAGGTGTGAGGTAAGCCCTGTTTATGATGTAGGTTTGCGTGAGGCGATCTGACAGTTTTGGGGATACCAGTTTACATGCATCTAGGGCGTCACTCCACTCATCATCCTCTAACGGGCCCACTTCCCCCTCCCACCTGGACTTCAGGGCATAAGCTGACACTGTCGCCCCCGGAAGCGTGATCATGGTGTGGAACTGGGTGATCAGTTTTTTAGGGTCTGGGTACCTGACTGCTGCCATGAGGGGGTTGTCAGCAAGGGCCAAATCATCCTGGGGGAACTGCGCCCGAAAGGCGTGCCGTATCTGGGCATAGCGGAGGAACATATGGTCTGGCAGATCATACTCAGATTGTAGCGTAGTAAAGGGTTTCAGTTTTCCGCTTCTGGTGATGTGGGACAGGTAGAAGATTCCCCTGGCACTCCACACCTCAGTGTCTTGTATGTGCTCGAACTCCGGTAGGGCTGAATTGCGCCACATGGAGGTGTAGCCATGCAAGGGTGCTATGTTCAGTCTACCCGACACTATGCTCCACACCCTCCTGTAGTGATACAGCAGGGAGTGGCGTCCCTCCCTTATCCTTGCCCCCCCCCGCTATAGCCACCAGGGGGTCGCCTATCGGTTGGATCCATGCAGGACAGAGGAGGCGCAGGAACCTGATCCTGTCCACCTTGTCTACATGGAACAGTTGTGACAGTTGTGCAGCCAAATAGTACGCATTGAAATCGGGTAGTGCCAGTCCTGCCAGGTCGGTCGGGTTTTTCAGTCTATGCCAGGGAAGTTTGTGTCTCGCGGAGCCCCACACAAACGGCTTCAAGATAGTTTCTATGAGCCTAAAACACCTGAGCACAAGATACACCGGTGAGTGCCACACCATGTAAAGAATCTTGGGTAATAGGACCATCTTAATTAGATTTATGCGGCCCGTGACTCCCAGTGGGAGTCTGGTCCAGGCCTGTGTTCTAGATTTTAGCATGTCATACAATGGTGTGACGTTCAGTGAGGTGTAGTCTGCTGGATCTCTGGTGGTCCGAATCCCCAGATACTTAATGTCAGCCACTCTCTGTAGAGGGAGTAGAGCCCCTTCCCTGGTCACCGGGTAGCTATCCAATGGGAGTATTTGGGATTTGTCCCAGTTGATCCTGAGCCCCGAGAAAGCGCCGAAGCGCTCAATCAGGGACAGAGCCAGTGGGAGGGAGTCCGTGGGGTCGTCTAGGTAAAGAAGTGTGTCGTCTGCATAGGTACTTATTCTCTCCTCCAATTCCCCTCTCCGCAGTCCCGTTATACCTGGGTGCGATCGTATGGCGATTGCCAACGGTTCCGCCGCCAGGGCATACAGCAGCGGCGACAGGGGGCAGCCCTGTCTTGTGCCACGCCGCAGTGGGAAACAGTCCGAGAGCCACCCGTTGGCCAGTACTCTGGCCCCTGGGGCCTGGTAAAGGAGCTTCACCCACTGAATAAATTTAGGTCCTAGTCCGAACTTGGCAAGGCACGTCCATAAGTATCGCCATTCCACTGAGTCAAACGCCTTGGCAGTGTCCAGGGCGACGACTATTCGGGCCCCTGGGTTGTCATGTTTGGCCTGGAGGTTGATGAACAGCCTCCTGAGGTTAAATGAGGTATTCCGGCCGGGCATGAAGCCCGCTTGGTCAGCGTGTACTAGGGAAAGGATCACGCCGTTGAGTCGGGCTGAGAGCACTTTGGCCAAGATTTTAATGTCCACTTGTAGAAGGGAGATGGGGCGGTATGACTCTGGTTGATGGGGGTCCTTGCCTGGCTTAGGGATCAAGACTATGGTGGCTTCCCTCATTGAAGGCGGTAGTTCTGAGCTATCAAAGATAGACTTGTAGAGGGCGAGGAGCCTAGGGACCAGTGTTTCTGCATAAGTGGTGTAGAACTCGGTTGGCAAGCCATCCGACCCCGGGGCTTTAGATTTTGGAAGGCCAGCGAGTGCAGTGGATATCTCCTCTGCCGTCAGTGGCTCCTCGAGCGCTTGGGCCTGCTGTGTAGTGAGTCGTGGGATCTGTAGGTCGGCAAGAAAGTTCTCGGACAGGGAGTCAGAGTCTGGGGCCACCGTGTCGTATAGGGAAGAGAAGAAGTCGTGAAACATATAAGCCACCTGTTCCGGGTCGGCTATCAGGTTTCCGTCTGGTGAGCGCAGGGAGATCACCACCGGAGGTCTTTCTTCGCAGTGTACCAGGTAGGCGAGTAACTTCCCTGCTCTCTCCCCATGCTCATAATTCCTCTGTTTGAGAAAGAAAAGCTTTCGCTTCGATTTCTCATAGTGTAGTTGGTCGGCCGCCCTAGTGCAGAACTGAAGTTCCGCAGCTAGGTCTGTACTCGGGTTGGCAGAGTATTCCCTTTCTTTCGCCGTGACGAGTTCCATGGCCCTATCAAGTGCCTCTGCAGAAGTGGCCTTAAGGGAATTAATACGGGCCGAGAGTGTCATGCGGGCATGTAATTTGAAGGCCTCCCAGACTGCCCGGGGGGACGCAGATCCAGTGTTATCAGCAAAGTAGTGCTCCCACTCCGTGGCCAGATCCGCGTCCTCCGGTAGCAGGGTCAGCCAGAACGGGTTTAACCGCCATGTGGGCGGTGGGTGGGTCCGGGGCAGCGATAATTTTGTCCAGCATGGGCAGTGGTCGGAGAGGGACCGGGGAGAAAAACCTGTCTCTCTAACCCTGGGGAGAAGCGTTTTAGACACAAGGACCAGGTCTATGCGGGACATTGAGTGGTGCGAGGCCGAGAAACATGTGTATGCCCGCTCTGCGGGGTGCCCATGTCTCCACACATCTACTAAGTTAAAATCCGCGAGAAGCCTCGCGAATCTCGTGGGACGCGGCCTAGCGGGTTCAGCCTGATCTTTGACCAACCTATCCAGGGAGGGATCTAGTACTGTATTAAAGTCACCCAGCCAGATTGCCGGCGTATCAGGGTGCAGGGCCATAAAGTCGAATCCGGTGACCACTACGGTGGACTGAAACGGGGGTGGGACATAAAATGCCATAAGGAGGACCGGATCCCCATGTAGTTTAGCTTTCAAAAAGACATACCTGCCCTGTGGGTCTATCACTGAATCCTGGAGTTCAAAGTGTGCCGTCTTGGCAATTAGTATAGAGACTCCTCTGGAGTGGGAGGTGTATACTGAGTGATAGCCCCAGCCCACCCACGGCCGCTTGAGCGTCCGCAGGGCCAGGCCTTCCGCGTGTGTCTCCACAAGGACCACAACATCCGCCCTTAGTTTTTTGAGTAGCGCAAATACTGCAGAGCGCTTAATCGGGTCCCTTAGTCCGCGGACATTCCAGGTTAACAGCTTCAACGTGGCCATGGGACATACCAGGGGAGGTAGAGAACTCCAGGATTCAGACTATTTTTAAGTACATACCACATTTCCCCCTGACCGCTATCTTGTACACTTCCATACATCATCAATAACACGATAATACATCCTCTATATGCATTTTGCTCAAACAGAACCCGTATCAAAATAAAAACATCAGTAACCCAGCACCCTAACACCCCTCCCTCCCCCCACCCTGCCCTGCACTTTCCCCAACTGGTGCGGGCTTGAACCCTCAACTGCCAACGTGGCAAAAGCAGCACCCAATGCATCGTATAGATGAACATTCTAACTAGCCAGGATATCCACTGGGAGTCTACCAGCACAGTCCCGGATAGTATCCGGCCAGGCCACCAAGGGTGGGACTGCGCATCAGCAGTTCCCCAGGATTGATGGTGGGTTGCTGCAAGTGGGGCGGAATACCGCTGTGCGCTCGGGCACGGTGTAGGACCTGGCTCGCTTCCCATTGCGTGCCCTAGGCAGTGTGCCTCCCTCCGCCGGAGGAGGAAGATTGGAAAAAAGGGCAAAAAAAAAGTTTAAAAAAGATTTAGAAACAGTGAAAACGTAAATTCGCTTAGCGTGTAGACTTTCCTGTAAGTCAGACAACATTCTCAAAAGACCAGTGTCTGAGGGTGCAAGGCAATTGTTCAGGTAAGCGTCCCCCTTGTTTCCCCCCCGGCCCGTCAGGGGAAGCCCGGGTGTCCCGGGGGCTCCAGGTGTCAGTGAGCAATGTCAGGATGCAGTTCGGGCCCCTCTGTATCCCACAGGGGGGGGGGGGGGGGAAGGGCATTAGGCCGAAGGCATCTAGGGGGGTAGG
This sequence comes from Rana temporaria, assembly GCF_905171775.1. Classification (NCBI taxonomy): domain Eukaryota; kingdom Metazoa; phylum Chordata; class Amphibia; order Anura; family Ranidae; genus Rana; species Rana temporaria. The sequence continues at coordinate 486,822,267 of NC_053490.1, forward strand.
AGGTGTTGTAGCCTGGCACCCCGCAGGGGAACAACAGGGGAGAGGGTGAGGGGGGAGATCCCCCATACACTAGTACAACTGGGAGTAGTAAGATCCCTGCGGGGGTGACCATTAGGATGCTTCTGGGCCATGGCGCCGCTGCAAGTAGTGCAGCGGGGGACTGGGGAAGCTGTGTACTTATCTGCGTCTGTCCTGCCGCTCCAACCAGGTCAGCACCTCTTCTGGATCCTCGAAGAAGTGTGCACGATCCTCTCCTTCCACGCGAAGACGGGCCGGGAACAGCATGGCGTATTTAATATGCTTGACTCGCAATCGTCGCTTGGCTTCCATGAAGGTCTTCCTCCTGCGCTGGACCTCAGCCGAGAAGTCCGGGAACGCAGCCACCATCTTGTTGTCGAAGGGGATATTACCCCTCTCCCTGCTCAACCGGAGGATGGCATCCCTGTCCCTATAGTTTAGGAACTTTGCAATGAGCGTGCGGGGGGGAGCTCCGGGTGGTGGCTGTCTGCCTGGCATGCGGTGCGCTCGTTCCACAGCGAACATGGGGGAGAAGGCCTCTCTGCCATAGGCGTCCCTGAGCAGCTTCTCCAGAAAGTCCTGTGGGTCTCTCCCCTCCACCCCCTCCGGGAGGCCGACGAACCTTAAGTTACACCTACGGCTTCTATTCTCGAGGTCGTCTTACTTCTCAAGGAGCTGGTTAATCTGTAGCTGCATGGCTTCAGAGGATTGCTGGATGGGGGGGAGGGAATCCTCCACGGCGCCAAGTCTCACCTCCGCCTCAGACACCCTCTCTCTCAGCCTCTGCATATCCTGACGTACCAGTGAAATGTCCACTTTTACCTCCTCTATCTTCGCCGTGAGGGTGGTCTGGCAAGCCGCCACGGCTTCTTGACAGGAGGTGATAGCTACCAGCACCTTTGCGATGTCTGCGCTGACTGTGGCCTCCTCCGTCCTCGTGGCGCCGCCATCTTGCGCTGGGGGGTCCTTCTCCTGACGGAGATATTGATCGATTTTTGGACCCGCCGATTTGCTCGTTTTCGGTGGGGCCATGGTAACCGAGGTGCCCGGGGTCTGCTATGAGGTTTTAGTGAGGAAAGTCTCGGGTAGGAGTGCAGGATAGAGCGGAAAGGATAAACGGCCGGTGGAGCTCAGCAGACTAGCGTCCTATCCCATGTCGCTCCAGGCCACGCCCCCTAACTGCTAGTCCATCTTTTTAGAACACACCTGGTCTTATGGAAACCTTCTTTGGGCATTGTCATCTATTGTGTATTGTTTTCCTAATGCATCTGCTACCTTAGGCTGCTTTCACATTGCAGCGTGGTGCCGCTGTGACGGTATAGCCGCGCTATTTGGGCGATATCGGTGAGGTTTTAACCCCCGCTAGCGGCCGAAAAAGGGTTAATAACACACCGCTCCTATACCGCGGTAAAGATGCGGCTAGCAGGACTTTTGGTGCGCTCCTGCTAGCGCACCGCTTCAATGTGAAAGCCTTCGGGCTTTCACATTGAACACTGCAGGGCATGATTTTTCATGCGGTATAGCAGCGCTATTTTTAGCGCTGTACCGCATGAAAAATGCCCCAGTGTGCAAGGGGCCTTATTTTCATTTCTTTTTTTTCTTCTTCTTTTGTACTTTATTATCTTCTGTCTATGATGTACAACTTCAATAAAAAAAAAGTTAAAAATATTGCAGGTAAAAGCAAATATTTTAAATGCTTACTTACTGCAGCTACCCTTTCCATAAACATTTTTTTTTTCACTTGCTATGTGCATCTGAACTGGCTATGGAATTGACACCTTTCCTTTGCCCCCTTTCTTTCTTGCACTTCATAGACCTCTCCTCTTCTGGTAGAGTCTAATCTCTGAGCTGGCCCAGCTCCTCTGCCCCTTGTCTTCCTACATTTACTTTTTATATAGCTGCTGGGAGTAGAGGAAAAAGTTCATAATATGACTTGAGTGCCTCTCAAGATGGCAGCACCCAGCAACAGTCTTGGGGCTTCTGGATGTCTGTACAAAGGCGGGTTTTACAGCTTAATAGCGTGTCTTAAATACGTTATTGCACATATCTTATGATGAGCTTGTTGTTGATATAAATGGTCTGGCAACAGCATTTAGAGCAGCATATGATCACACAGGAATGGGACAACATTCCTCTCCCACAATTCCAGCAACTGGTCTTCAGTTTCCATACCTTTGCAGTAATGTTAAAAGAAGAGTGGATGCTACAATGTGGTAAATAGGGTTGTCCCGATACTAGTAACGGTATCAGGACCGATTCCGAGTATTTGCGGGAGTACTCGTACTCCCGCAAATACCCCCGATACCGAAATAGAATACTCCCCTATAACACCCCCCCCCCCCGCCGCCACCGTTACGCCGTCACCGACTGGTTAATACGCGCAGGGAACATTACAGCTTTCATTTGAATAGCTGTAATGATTCGCGCCGCGTATAGACACTCCCCCTTGCTCGGGTGAACTGTCCAATCCCGAGCAAGGGGGAGTGTCTATACGCAGCGCGGCGCAAATCATTACAGCTATTCAAATGAAAGCTGTAATCTTCCCCGCGCGTCTTAACCAGTTGGCGGCAGCGGGATGCAGGTAAGGGGGACATGGCGGCATATGGGGGGGGGGGAGACATGGCTGCATGGGGGGAGACATGGCTGCATGGGGGGAGACATGGCTGCATATGGGGGACATGGCTGGATATGGGGGGAGACATGGCTGCATATGGGGGGGGAGACATGGCTGGATATGGGGGGGGACATGGCTGCCTATGGGGGGGAGACATGGCTGCCTATGGGGGGGAGACATGGCTGCCTATGGGGGGGAGACATGGCTGCCTATGGGGGGGAGACATGGCTGCCTATGGGGGGGGGACATGGCTGGATATGAGGGGGGGACATGGCTGCATCTGTGGGGGGACATGGCTGCATTTGGGGACACATTTAAAAAAAAGTATCGGTATTCGGTATCGGCGAGTACTTGAAAAAAAGTATCGGTACTCGTACTCAGTCCTAAAGTGGTATCGGGACAACCCTAGTGGTAAACATGGTCCTGTCCAAACCTTTTTGGATTTGGGGTTGTAGTTTGCTATCTTTTTTTGCTCTGTCCCAACTTTCTTGAGACGTTTTGCTGCCTCAATTTCCAAATTGCCTTATTTTTTTTTCTTCAAATTATTTTCTCATTTTAAACATTTGATATGGTTACAATTTTCTATTATGAATAAAATATGGGTTTATGAGAATTGCAAACCATTGCATTCTGTTTTTTTATGTAGATTTCACACAGCGTCTCTTTTTATTGGTTGAACCAGATGGACTTGTGTCTTTTTTCAATCTGACTTTGTAACTATTTTTGTAATTGGGGGTTGTATTAAGGACCCAGGATATTTCAAAATGCACCATCCTAAATGACATAGGTGTAAACAATAGTACAGAATGTTCCCTGCACTTAGAATGCAGTTCGTGCCTGAAGTTGTAAACAGACCATTTGGGTTCAGTTACTGATATTACTATCTGCTGCTCTGGATAAAATTAGGTCTGCTTATCAGTGGCAAGCAATCAGTTTCTTGTTCCTGGAACGTTTATGTACTGATCTCGCATGTTGGTGTGGCTGAATAGTAGGAGATAAAGTGGACCTAAGCCCAGTCACTAAAATCTCATATGGTGTATAACACGCACTTTTTTACCCGGAAAATAGAGGGTAAACCGTGCCTGCGTGTTAAACGCCGATTATATATATTTTTTTTACCAACAGGGGGGGGGGGGATCGGGCTGTCCGCCCCGGATTCCACCTATTGGGAGGGTGTAAGGCTGCCCACCCTGCCTTTCCTGGGACAGAAAACATCACTGCCAGCCCTTACTCCCTCCTGTGTCACTCTCAATACAATACGTCTAATACCAAGACGCCGCGCTCCACCTCCTCCTCGAGTGTAGCTTTTGATTGGAGGAGGAGAGCGGTCATGTGACCATTAATGAAACAACCGAGGAGAGTCGCATGATGGCGGTCTAATTTCCTCCCTCTAGTCTTTTATATGCAGAGTCGGTAAAATCAAGACCATCCTGTAACCAGATGGAAGGAGTTGGGCCCAATCCCAAAATTTACAACTTGGAATAAAAACTTTGAAACAACTGAGATTTCACAGAATGTAAATATAAGGTAGGGGGAATACAGTATAAGCTACTAATTAGGTGGTATTATACCCCAGTTAGGCTTATTTGAAATTGCCCAGACAGTGGCACCCTATAAGTACCGTATTTATTGGGGTATAGCACGCTCCCCTGTATAGTGCTCACCCCTAAAGTTGCCCCGAAATTCCTGTGGAAAAAAGTGTACTTACAGTTTTGGTGTCTTGCGCGGCGTCCGTCTGCGGCTTCGGGTGTCCTCTTCGTCGGGTCCGGCGTCCTTCTGCGGCGTCCTCCCCGCTCGTTTCCTGCTTTCCCGCACCGAGTTTGAATACTGCGCAGGCATATACCGAGCGCAGTACACGTGTATAGTCGGGCAGGCTCGGCTACTCTCGCGCTCACGTCCTGTACGTTCAGGACGTGAGCGCGAGAGGAGCCGAGACTGCCCGACTATACACGAGTGTACTGCGCTAGGTATATGCCGGCACAGTATTCAAACTCGGCGCGGGTATCGGCGTATATCGCGCACCCACGATTTTGCCCTGATTTTCAGGGCAAAAGAGTGCGCGGTATACGCCGATAAATACGGTATATATGGTGGGATTGTCGGTAGCCTTATCGTTTTTTGGTGAGAAGTAGAAACTTTTATTAACTTTCTTTTCTGCAAACCGCTTTGGTTAACACCGAGTGGTGCTACCCCCGCCCTATTCACTAAACCATGACATGAAACAAATTTCCCTAGTGCAGTGGTCTTTACCAAGCTATCTGAAATTTACATTAATGAACGCAATAATACATCATTGGACACACTTGAGGCCTTCCAGGAAACGTGGCAGCCTTTGAAGATCTTTGTACAAGACCACCCACGGTGTGCCATTCCACACTCTAAATTCAGTCCTGCTATGTAGGCTGCACTATAGACAGTTTGGCGTAATACATTCTATTTATTACAACTAGGGGGTTTATAGCTCTTATTTCATGTCCCCAACCTGGGTTAGACCTTTGGAAACAGTCATGACTATTGTTTTACTATGATTGTTTTGAGTACCTTTTTATATTCAAACTGATTTAGGGATTCCGGTCTGAATAAATTAATAAATACTGATGCGCTCGTATTAACTCATGTGCAATGTGAATCGTACATATACAATCAAGCAAAAAACCTGGTGAAGAAACTCTTAACTGGTCTGCATAGTACTAATTGATTTTTGTTTGGTCAGAAATATATACACTTAGGCCCCTTTCACACTGGGGCAGGATGTGCAGTGGCGGTATAGCGCCGCTATTTTTAGCGGCGCTATACGAGACCATCAGGAAGTTTGGGACTTTAAATGAGGCTGTAGGCATTATGGAGGTAACAATGAAAATACATACTTATTGATCATTAAGAATTGCATAAAACATATCAATGACCGTGACCACATACAGAGAAGACATTGTAATAAATATCATTCCATAAATGTTCACACACATATGTATGTGTGTGTGAGCTATGGGCAACAAATGGTACATAAATATATAACAACTTAGCGCCACGTAGTGGTCTCAATTGATTGGTTCATACATTCGATAAATTCAAATATATATATATATTTTTTTTATTAACAGGGAAAATAAATTCATATATTTACATAAAAACATCTAAGCAGCACTTGCAAGGGGAATATAAATAATATAAAAAAGTAAAACCATAATTCATGAGTAGATGGTATAATGTAAACATGAGTCTGCATCCTAAATGTTCGACGCGTTTCGTGTAAGAGACACTCATCAGGGGCAGATGCTCAGAAGTATCTATAAAGAATAATAGAAAATAATTAGTATGGTAATCACTAATAGTGAAGGGGGAAGGGGCGTTAGGGCCCACCTCAAGTACTTGCATAAAGAGGATACAAAGAGATATGGCAGGTGTAAAGACAAGGCCAAAATGGTAGTCTGTCCCGGGAGCTGAGGTAATGGAGCCGCGTGCTGACTGGTTGCGCACACACGAAACCCCCCCAAAAAACGTACACAAAACTCAGGTTGCTGGGTTTCCTGGTAGGACAGGATGCTGCGCCAGTGGTGACTGCCTAGAGGGGGCTGAAGTAAAAAATATACTTAATCAGTGTATCATAGTATACTGATAATATCCACAGAAAATGGTATGTGTCTGAGAGGATTAAAGAAGTCAAAAAGGTCTGTGTGTGCAGATGGATAATAAGTAGCAGCGCTATACCGTCGGAATTGCGGCGGTATTCGGCCGCTAGCGGTGCGTTAACCCCTGCTAGCAGACAAAAAAGGGTTAATCCCGCCGGCAATGCGCCTCTGCAGAGGCGCATTGCCGGCGGTATTACCGCAGTGTCCCATTGTTTTCAATGGGAAGGAGCGGTATACACACCGCTCCAAAGATGCTGCCTGCAGGAGATTTTTTTTCTCCCGCCAGCGCATCGCCTCAGTGTGAAAGCCCTCTGGCTTTCACATTGAGAATGCTGGGGCCGGTAGTATTTCAGGCGTTTTTATGCGCTATTTTTAGCGCTAAAACGCCTGAAATACGCCTCAGTGTAAAAGGGGCCTTATACTGGGACAGAAGATCAAAATTGTACTCTTGACCTTACTGTGGCACTTTCTTTTTTTTTTTTTTATGGTTACATATGTGTACACACGGACAGATTAAATAAACTTGGAGTTGAAAGAAGTTCTTCAAGTCTCTGATACATAGTGCTTGATGCCAGCTAAATGTCATTCAGTTATGCCGCGTACAGTCGTTTTTTGTGATGAAATAAAGCAACGTTTTTTATCCTGAAACAAAATGACGTTTTTCAAACTTCATTTTAAAAAAACGACGTTGCCTACACACCATTGTTTTTTCAAAATGCTCTAGCAAAGCGCCGTTACGTTCAGCACGTACGACGGCACTCTGTTCCATTCAAGCTCGCGTCATAACTTGCTTCTGTGCATGCGTGGGTTTAAAAATGTTGTTTTAAACGTTGTTTTACCCACCCCAAAAACAACGTTTTGAAAAACGACACATTTTTTTTTTTTGTCGTTTTTCAGAAGACATAAAACAACGTTATACCCACACACGGTCATTTTAAATGACGTTTTAAAAAATGTTGTTTTTTTTTTCATCACTAAAAACGACCGTGTGTACGCGGCGTTAGGGTTTACGTCTAAAACTTTAATGAGCTTAGGGGAAACGACAAAGCGCTTCCAACCCCTGGTCCCAGCAGGCTTTGGTAATGGCTGACTGGCCTAGCTTACTGGTAATTGAGGTTGCACCTTATGTGAAAAAGTTCCAGATTCTGGCATGTAACATCTGTCTTTTCCAAGAACACTGACAGCATGCAGGGAATAGAAGGGAGTCGTCTGTTTTGCAGCAAATAGTCACACTTGTAGCTGTGACAGAGAAATGGCTCTTGCACATCTGTCGCTTCCTTCCTTTGAACATTTTGGAGGCTTCTCTCTGCTCCATGGAGGTTAGTGTGGATTCAGCTCTGGGAGCCATAACTTTTGTTCCTGTAATTGGCTTTTTCACTGTCTATGAAATTGCTAAAGATCATGGCGCTGCCCTTGGGCTGCGAACATTTCCTGACAATTAAAGAGCTCCGCGACCTGCACATTACTCAGGAAGTGAGAGGAATAATGAAGCACCAGTAACATGTCAAAGCATTTACTCTGCTCTCCATAGAGAAGGTTCTTCAAGAACTCTCGCATCGACTTTATGGTGGTTGGAAAGCTTTTGCTTCGCTTCTCACAGCAAGCACAGTGATTGTGTCAGACAGTGCTAAACATTTTAACACATTCCCCACATAGGGCCCCATAGACCTGCACGATTAATCGCGGAGAGAATCGCGATTTCGATTCTCATCCTCCGCAATCTCCCCTCAGAATGACCGACGATTCTCCTACATGTCACCGCCGTCCACATAACCAGTGTGGAAAGCAAATGCCGCCGACATCGAAACCGACGTTGGCAGCCTGCGCCGCTGGATAGATGCCTGAGCTTCTCTCACAACAGTAGTTTGTATCCATGCGCCACCCAGTGGTTGCCGGCGGTACTGCTTCTGATGTATTAAACCTTCTCACAGTTCTGTACAACTGTGTGTATCCATGCGCCACCCAATGGTTGCTGGCAGTACTGCTTCTGATCTATAAAAAAAGAGACCAGTGATAGGTCTATAATGTTAAAGACCATATAACTCCTATGAAAAAATCAGAATCAAAGTTTTATTCTGCTTTATTCATAGGAGTTATATGATCTTTAACATTATAGACATATCACTGGTCTCTTTTTTTATATATTCATATTTTCAGATAAATCACAGGTTTATTTATTATTATTTTTTTTGGGGGGGGGGGGGTTCTGGCATTACATTTTTGAGAATCGTGATCTTTTGTCTAGGCAAAAGAATCGTGATTCTCATTTTGACCAGAATCGTGCAGCCCTAGGGCCCCAGTTATAATGCATATGGTCAGCCTCATGGTATCCATGCCTTTGCTTTAATAATAAAAAAAAAAAGCACATTTATAAAGGACAATAATATCCATTATGCTCTACCTGCTTTGCAAAAGCAAGTGGAGCTTCATTCATATGGATTAAAAGAAAAAAACTATTTTGCATTTTGGAGGGAACCGTGTGTGTGTGTGTGTGTGTGTGTGTGTGTGTGTGTGTGTGTGTGTGTGTGTGTGTGTGTGTGTGTGTGTGTGTGTGTGTGTGTGTGTGTGTGTGTGTGTGTGTGTGTGTGTGTGTGTGACCTGCCTTTCCTCCAATTACAGAGTGCCTTCTCGTAAAAGGAGCAATGTGGCATAAACCGTGTCCTGTCCAACGGATAGTTTTGTCAGATCATGGCCAAAAATATTGGCATCCCTGCATTTCTGTCTTACAATGCACCACTTCGCTCAGAAAATTGTTGCAATTACAAATGTTTAGGCATTCTCATGTTTATTTTGTTTCTATTGTTAGGACACACAAGTGGAGAAATAAGAAGCCAAATCTGACACATTCCACACAAAACTCCAAAAATTGGCACTTTCCATTTAATATTTGGTATATTAACCACTTGGCGGACCCCAAATGCTGGCAGGACATCAATAGACGTCCTCCCCTTTGTGCGCTCCACGTGTGCCCCATGCATGCTGTGACCACCCGAGTCACTGAGACTCGGGTGATCACAGATTCAAAGGAGGGGCCGGTCCCGGCCTCTTACCATGTGATCAGCTGTCAGCCAATGTCGGTAGTGCCCATCACTGCCACTCATCAGTGCCACGCAATTGTTATTCAAAATGCGTCAGCGCTGAAAGCTGAAAATTGGTCTGGGCAGGAAGGGGGTTTAAGTGCCCAGTAAGCAAGTGGTTAATGACTGAAATCAATCGCTTCCTGTAACCATCTGAGTTTCTTGCCTCTCTTTGCCAACTGCTCCCAGGTCTCTCAGATTGGAAGGGTTTCTTTTTCCAACTGCTGTTTTGTGATCTCTCTACAGGTGCTCTATGGGATTTAGATCTGGAATCATCGCTGGCCAGTTCAGTACTCTCCAGCGCTTTGTCTTAAACCATTTATGGGTGCTTTTGCGCTTTGAAAGGTCATAATCCTGCTGTAAGACCCATGATCTCTAACTTTCTGACACTGGGCCCTTCATTGCACCCCATAATTCTTTGGTAGTCGTCAGATTTCATAATGCCATGCACACGGTCAAGACATCCAGTGGACAGGGTTGATGACCACTGCCCTAGACAGTTCTTTGCTGCTCTTTCTCTTCTCCATTCTCTCCCACACTCCAAAGACATGCTGGTAGGTAAATTGGATCTTGTCCAAATTGGCCCAGTATATATATGTATATCTGTGTGTATGACTGTGTGTCCCAAGCGTGTCACGATCCTACGGGGTAAAATTGCCGCACCAGCCAAGCAGACTCTGGCTGGAAAAAGCGCCCAGAGACGATTCAGTTCGCATGAGTTGGCTATACAAGTCATTCATTCATTCATTCAGAGAGACTCAACAAAAAGGTTGAGTCAATTTTTCACCGTGTTAACTGGATACTGGTGTGATTTCTATATTGACAGCACCTGTTAATTAATACAGGTGAGCTTAATTACAAATTACAGGAGCATTACAAACTTGGAATTCAATTATTTCTTACAATTTTGAAAAGGTGCCATTCATTTTGTCCAGTCCATTTTGGAGTTTTGTTTGGAATGTGTCAGATTTGGCTTTTTGTTTCTCCACTTTCTATGTCCTACCAATGCAAGCAAAAGAAATATGAGAATTCCTAAACATTTGTGATTGCAACAATTCTTGGGGCAAAGTGGTGCATTATCTGACAGAAATGCAGGGTCACCAATCTAAAAAATATGTAGAATAGAAATGTCAGCTATTTATCTACATTCATGTTTTGATCCAGTGGCTAAATGTATTGAAGCCATAGGGTCGACATTGATTGTCAGAAAACTAGCAACTTCAGATGGGTCTGAAATGGTAGCTCTTCTCTTGTGAATATATATATATATATATATATATATATATATATATATATATATATATATATATATATATATATATATATATATATATATATATATATATATATATATATATATATATATATATATATTTTTATTTATTTATTTATTTATTTATTTATTTAAAAAAAAAATGTATTACAAAAATAACCCTTTTTTGTGTTTTTTTTAAAACCATTTATAAACCTGTAAATATTGCCTTTTAAGAAGAGTTTAGTGCATTGGAAGAGTTCTCGTTTGTTATACTCTTTTGAACTGAAAAAAAATAGGGGTACACTTTACCATAGGAACCAGTGAGATTGCTTGTTTCAAGATTTCTGACTAGGTTTGGATGATGAAAGCTAAAATATGATTGGTATAGAAAAATGCCCTGTGTGCCTTTGCCATAGTTCATACAGTTTATTTAATGTGTTAAACATATATAAGATTATGATTTAAAGTGAAGGTTCCCCTAAAAATAAACTTTTAAGATTAGATTCATGCTCATTTTGTCTAGGGGAATCGGCTAGTTTTTTTTAAAAACGAAGCAGTACTTACCGTTTTAGAGAGCGATCTTCTCCGCCGCTTCCGGGTATGGTCTTCGGGTCTGGGCGTTCCTTCTTGATAGGCTTCCGACGGTCGCATCTATCGCGTCATGATTTTCCGAAAGTAGCCGAACGTCGGTGCGCAGGTGCCTTATAGAGCCACACCGACCTTCGGCTTTTTTCGGCTACTCGTGACGCGATGGATGCGACCGTCGGAAGCCTGTCAATCAAGAAGGAACGCCCAGACCCGAAGTCCATACCCGAAAGCGGCGGAGAAGATCGCTCTCTAAAACGGTAAGTACTGCTTAGTTTTTTAAAAAAAAATAGCCGATTTCCCTAGACAAAATGAGCATGAATCTAATCTTAAAAGTTTATTTTTAGGGGAACCTCCACTTTAATATATAATTTTACTTAATGAATTGCAACATTCTTGTGTGTTTATTTTTCAACAGGGATGGAGAAAAGCCAAAGAACCCAATGGTGGAGCTGTTCTATGGGCGATTCCTGGCAGCAGGTGTTCATGAAGGTTGGTATTTGATATACTTCATGGGAACATTCCAAAAAACTTTGTGCTCGGAGTAGAAACCCGCATAAGAACCTATAGAATGGCTTCTGAATATGGTCCTTTCATCAGCTGCTAAATATCCATTTGAAACTGAACTGATTGGGAGGTTGTACTTGTATGCTCTGCTTGATGCTTAAATTGATTGTTCAGGAAACTATATAACTCTGTCCACTTACTTAGAGAGTTGATTAATTTTCACTTCTTAGCTCATTCATTTCTACAGTTGGAAATATAGATTGTGTGGAGCCTAATCCCTTATCAGTATTACTCTAATAATGTCTGTAGATGTGGAATGTCCAACAAGTTCATATTGGTCCCATAGTTGGGTGTCCAAAACATTTTGCCATATTTTTCTGCCAAAACAGCCCTGACC